>NW_004444073.1:1320872-1354634 GCF_000243295.1 Trichechus manatus latirostris
GTGTTCAATGTGTCAAATCTATTCTTGAGATTGTCTCTAAATTCTGGTGAGATATACTCAAGGTCAGACTTCAACTCTGGTGGACTGTTGCTAATTTTTTTCAGTTTCAACTTGACCTTTCCTACGAGCAATTGATGGTCTGTACCGCAGTGGGCCCCTGGCCTTGTTCTGACTGATGATACTGAGCTTTTCCATTGTCTCTTTCCACGGATATAGTCAATTTGATTCCTGTGTATTCTATCTGGCAAGGTCCATGTGTATAGTTGTCATTTATGGGTTGTGGAAAAAAGGTATTTGCAATGAAGAAGACATTGGTCTTGAAAATTTGTATCATGTGATCTCTGGCATCATTTCTATTACCAAGATCATATTTTGCAACCACTGTTCCCTCTTCTTTGTTTCCAGCTTTCAAATTCAAATCACCAGTGATTACCAATGCATGTTCATTGCATGTTTGATCAATTTCAGACTGCAGAAGTTGGTAAAAGTCTTCAGTTTCCTCATCTTTGACCTTAGTGGTTGGTGCATAAATTTGAATAATAGTCGTATTAACTGGTCTTCCTTGTAAACCAAACCAAACTCGTTGTCATCGAGTCTATTCCAACTCATAGCGACCCTATAGGACAGAGTAGAACTGTCCTATAGGATTTCCAAGGAGGGGCTGATGGATTCAAACTGAAGAACTTTTGGGTAGCAGCCAAGCCCTTAACCACTGTGCCACCAGGGCTCCAGGGAGTCCTTATAAGTGTATGGTTATTATCCTATCAATGACAGCATCGTATTTCAGGATAGATCTTGAAGTGTTCTTTTTGATTATGAACGCAATGCAGTTCCTCTTCAATTTGTCATTCCAGCATAGTAGTCAGGGTTGTATCCTTTCACCGCATTTATTCAATCTGTATGCTGAGCAAATAATCCGAGAAGCTGGAGTACATGAAGATGGGACATCAGGATTGAACGAAGACTCATTAACAACTTGCGACATGCAGATGACGCAACCTTGATTGCTGAAAGTGAGGAGGACCTGAAGCACTTAAAGCACTTACTGATGACGATCAAAAACTACAGCCTTCAGAATGGATTACACCTCAACATAAAGAAAACAAAAATCCTCACAACTGGACCAATAACCAACATCACGATAAGCGGAGAAAATATTGAAATTGACGAGGATTTCATTTTACTTGGTCCACAACAATCAACGCCCATGGAAGCAGTAGTCAAGAAATCAAACAGGGCATTGTATTGGGCAAATCTGCTGGAAAAAACCCTTTAAAGCGTTAAAAGGCAAAGATGTCACTTTAAGGACGAAGGTGTGCCTGACCCAAGCCATAGTGTTTTCAATTGCCTCACGTGCATGTGAAAGCTGGACAAAGAATAAGGAAGATCAAAGAAGAATTGATGCCTTTGAATTATGGTGTTGGCAAAGAATATTGAATCTACCATAGACTGCCAGAAGAATGAACAAGTCCGTCTTGGAAGAAGTACAGCCAGAATGCTCCTTAGAAGTAAGGACGGTGAGATTTTATCTCACATACTTTGGACATGTTAGAGGGATCAGTCCCTGGAGAAGGACATCATGCTTGGTAAAGTAGAGGGTCAACGAAAAAGAGGAAGACCCTCAATGAGATGGACTGACACAGGGCTGCAACAGTTGGCTGAAGCATAACAACAATTGTGATGATGAGGTAGGACCAGGCAGTGTTTTCTCAGTTGTACATAAAGTCGCTATGAGTCAGAACAGACTTGATGGCACCTAACAACAACAACATATTTATAATATGTATGTATTTGTACATATATAGTATGTATATATATTTATGTAGGTAATACATTAAATATACATTTTATACATATATACATAAACATTTTATAATGTATAAATATACAATATATGTTTATGTAATATATGCCAGGAAACTTTGGCAGTAATATGATTAAGAAAAGTGGTCTCAGGGTTAGGGAAAAAACAACAACCAAAAATAAAAAACCCTGCTAAGATCATTAGTAAATGACAACCGGCTCTTTGAACCAGTTCATTCTGGTATGAACCCCTGAAATTTAATGATATTTGTGATGATTGTATAATTTTCTCTATACCACAAGAGGAAATATCTCCTCTCTAAAGTTTCTAATCAATGTGGAACACATTCTTTTTCATTTTTTCTTCCCTCATCTGAAGCCCAGTGGAGAATGATAAAATTTTGCAAACATTTCAGGAGAAACAGGTAAGTGTGGAAGTGTTCCACTGCTAACCAAAAGGTGGGCGTTTGGAACCCACCAGCTGCTCCACAGGAGAAAGATGTGGCAGTCTGTTTCCACAAAGATTTACCGCCTTGGAAATCCCTTGGTGCAGTTCTACTCTGTCCTATAGGGTGTCTATAAGTCAGAACCGACTCAATGGCAATGGGATGGCATATGGGCAAGCATAGATGAGCAACTATACTATGGTCATTGTTTTGGTGAAAAGGAAGTATGAGACAATGTCTGAAAAATACCTTAGCCTTACTCATCCTTCTGTGGGTCAGTGTCATGGTTTGAATTATGTCCCCCAAAAAATATGTCTATCAGTTTGGCTGGGCCATGATTCCTGGTACTGTGTGATTTTCCTATATGTTGTAAATCCTGGCTCTATGATGTTAATGAGGGAGGATGGGTGGCAGTAGTGTTAGTAAGGCAAAACTGGATCTACAAGACTAGATTGTGTCCTGAGGCAATGTCTTGAGATATAAAAGACAGAAGTGAGCAGTGAGACAGGGGGACCTCATACCATCAAGAAAGCAGTGCCGGGAGCAGAGCGCATCCTTTGGACCAGGGTCCCTGTGCAGAGAAGCTCCTAGTCCGGGGGAACACTAAAGAGAAGAAGGCCAACAGAGAGAAAAAGCCTTTCCCTGGAGCTGATGCCCTGAATTTGGACTTTTATCCTACTTTGACTATGAGGAAATAAACTTCTCTTCATTAAAACCATCCACTTGTGGTATTCTGTTGTAGCAGCACTAGATGACTAACACAGTCAGCTTTGTGCCATATCCTCAATTAACTTTAAAAAAGTATAAATTTCGTTTCCCATAATTTTATGATTCTCTGCTTTGAATCTGGTTTGTATAGGATTTCAAAATTTTCTTTAGCTTTAATAGAATTGGAGAACCAATCAGTATGGAGTTTCAAGGTTTGAACATCCTTCAGGAATATAATTTTATTTGGAAAAAAATTGAAAGCAAGCATACCTACATGTATTTCGGGATAAAAGGAAAATGTTAAAACGTAGCATGGTACCTTCATAAAATTTGAGGTAAAGACCTTGGTGATATGCAGCATGGTGTAGTGGAAGCAATACCGGAGATTGCACCCTTACATTTGAATCCTAGCACTACTACTTCCTAGCTGTGAGATTTTTGGCAAACTAACTTTCGGGAGCTTGGTTTTCTAATTTGTAAAATGGGGAAAATATTAGCCTACCCATAGAGTTATTGTAAGAGAATATTTATAAATCTTTAATTAGAAATATTAGTACATGTTAAGACTAGGCAGTATTGGTTCCTTTTCTTCCTCTGTCTCCACTCTCAGTATTTATGCTGATTTCTAGTCTAATCCAGGGTTCCCAGGCATCTTTGATCAACATCAGATTGCGTACATCTGCTTCTAGTAATAGCTTAGTAAGATACTACCAGACTGCCCCTTCTATAAATAAGAGCTAAAAACTCTGGACATAATACGAGAAATAGCTTCTGAAGGCTCTTGACAGTGAACAGAAGAAGCAAGCCAATTGTGGGGGATTCTGCATGGTCAGAGGAGGAGAGTTAGAGGGACAATTTTTAGTTTGGAGCCAGATGTAGTCAGAGAGACCTGCACAATGGCAGGGCACTGGTAGAAAAAAACCCACAATTTTTCTGGCCTTGGGAATGAGAGAAATGAATCCAGGGAAACCATGACCACTGGAGAGAGAGAGGGGGAAAGCAGTAAGGAGAGAGTCAGAGAAGGAATCCCCAAGTTCTGCTTGCTTTCATCTCTGGCTGACTTTTGAACCGCATATGCACATTGTAGACTTAAAGAAGCTCAGCTCAGGAATAACAATTTTAATAATAACTGCCAATTATTGAGCACTGACTATGTGCCAGGGGACTTTCCACGATTATCTTATTTAATCCTAGCAACGTTGTGAGAATGAGGGAATTGAGGAACAGAGAGGCTTCATAACTTAACCAAAGCTACCAGGTAAATAGGTGTCACCCACCACCTGCCTGTCAGGTTGTTGTACTGTGGTAGCTTGCGTTTTATTATAATACTGGAAGCTATGCCACCAGTATTTCAAATACCAGCAGGGTTGCCCATGGTGGCCAGGTTTTAGTGGAGCTTCCAGACTAAGACAGACTAGAAAGGCCTGGCAATCTACTTCTGAAAATTGGTCATTGAAAACCCTATGGATCACAACAGAATATTGTCCTATAAATTACTGGAAGATGAGCCCCCTACATTGGAAGGCACTCAAAATACACAGTGACTGCAAAAATGGACTCGAGCATACCAACAGTCATGAAGATATTACAAGATGTGGCAACGTTTTGCTCTGTTGTACACAAGTTGCCATGAGCCAGGGCAACTAACAACTAACCAGAGCGTGTTCTCCAAATGGTGCCAAAGAGTTTGTCACAAGGAACGTTGGGGAATGAAATCCAGAGGATATTTGGCAGAATAAATGTTGCTCACTACTGTGAAATTTGTCAACCCAGATCCTTATTTGGTGATCTCTCAAGGAAAGCTATTTACCAAAATTTAATTGTGGTTTTTAATAAGATCCTAGAGAATACTGCAGTGTGGACTTGTGTCTGCTCATCTTTCCTTATATGCAATATACTTTTTCATGCCTCTGTTCCTTCACCTATGGACTTCCATATCGTTAATGTCCCCTTCCCTTTCTCTTGTAAGTTTTTAATTCTGCCTGTCTCCCTCACTTGAACTCACTGAGGCAGTGTGGGAAGAAAGAAAACCAGTATTTGAGTACCTGTGATGAACCAAGCCTTGTGCTAGGTGATTCACATACGTATCATTTGGGTGCACAGAATCAAGTCTAATTCATCTTTACAGACTTGATGCCCAGTATACTGCGTGGTTTTGCAGCCGTTAGCCAAATACAAATTGCTTCTTTGTTCTTTCAACTTGGATACCCTTTGTTGCATGTATGCATATGTACACTTTAAAAATCATATATTAATCAATTTGGCACCTTAGGCAAAGTCAAAATCTAACAGACTATTAATGTAACGCAAAAGACACCGCGACGGTACTGAAAGGAAATTAGGATGTAGATGCCTGAAAGCTCCCCAGGGAAATGCTGTAGACAATGATGAGAAACTTAGAAAGTAAGGAAAGTAGATAAGGATGCCACAGGTAGAGGAACAAACCCGAGTGGGAGAGGGCATACGTTAGGATGATTTAGTTCAGAATGCACTTCAGGGGGTAACACTTGGGGGCAAAATAGAGGAACAGAAGAAAGCAAATCAACTCATTCCAGTGCATCTTTGGTGGCACAGTGGTTAAGAGCCCGGTTGCTAGCCAAAAGGTCAGCAGTTTGAATCCATCAGCCGCACCTTGGAAACTCTATGGGGCAGTTCTCCTCTGTCCTACAGGGTGGCTATGAATCAGAATCGACTTGTCAGCAAAGGTTTTTTTTTTTTTTTTTTAAATTATTATTCTGGTTGTACCTACAGGGAATTAGTTACATTTCACCATGATACTTAGACTCAACTCATATTGTAATCATTCCTTCTGGTTCAATTCAGTAACCCCAGAAGCCTATTTACTCAGGGTTTGATTTATGCGTCTAGTCTTGGCTTTCCAAGCCAGGAGTAAGCCCTTAGACCACTGACAAGCATTTCTGCCCTTGGTGTACTGTCTTCTACCTTTAGGCTGAATATGACCTCCTCTCTGGCATTTTCACTCTCTCAATTGATGGGTGAAACACTCGGCCTTGTGGCTCTGGGTCTGCCTTCTGTCACTGAATTGATTTCCTCCCTTGGGCCCCACATCTCTTTCTCTCCCTCCTTCTAACCACTTTTCGTCATTAATTACTACCTTGCTCCCATTTATCTTTATCCCTACCCTCTCCAGGATTTCCATATTAAAACAAAAACGAACAAAACAACATGGCTACCACCCTTTGTCTTCTTACATTCATAGCCAACCATCTTGCAGAATGGCCTATATTCCTTACCGCCAATTCCCCACCTCTGTCTTACCTTCAGCCCACTTGCAGTTTGGCTTCTGCCCTAATGCTCCATTGAAATTCCTCTCCCCAAGCTCACCAATTACCTCCTAATTGCCAAACCCAGTGCATGAGTTTTCAGCCCTTATTTTGCTTCACATCTTCACAGCATTTGACAAGTTAGTACCTTCTTATTTTTAAAACTCTCTCCTATATTTGCTTCCATGTACTGCTGTCTCTTGATTTTCCTCTTGAACCACCTTCCTGATTTTTGTGCTTTGCCTCTGTGTTGCCTTCTTAAACATTTCTATTCCACAAAGTTCCATCTCTGGGGTCTCCTCACTTGATCCTCCCTCCCTGAGAAAGCCCATTTGCTCTCGTGGTTTCAATTACCACTCACACACTGACCACGATCACATCTGTACCTTCAGGGCAGACCATTTTCTTGATCTCCAAAGAGTACAAAGAATTGCTTTGTCATGTTTCTCCTCTGTACAAACTCATTTCTCCACATATATTAAATATCTTTGTGAATTACACCTCTGTTCACTCCTTTGCTCAAGACAGAAATTTTAGAAAGATTCTTAACTCTTCCCTCTACCCCAATACCCACAGTAAGGCAATCACCAAGCCCTGTCGTTTGCCGAAATAGCTCTCAATTCCATCTACTCCTTTCCATTCTTGTCATTTCTCCCCTGGATTACTGTAAAATGCATCTTAACTGGGTTTCCTCCTTCTTGATCTTGCTTTCTTCTAGTCGATTGTCCTTGCTTGTGCCCAAATTTTCACTTTTGAAATTAAATCTGTCACCCCTTAATGACATCCCATTGCTCCCAGTATAAAGTTTAAATACTGTCACACGACCTTCAATGTCCTTCTAATTTAGCCCTGCCTTCCTTTCATGCTGTGGCAGCTGTTTACTGCCACCATGTATCCAATCTCCTCTTGGTTCCTCAGTGCCTGTCCAGTTCACAGCCACATTTCCCATGAGGGGAGGTGTGACCGTGTGATGAGTTTGTGCCTTACTTGCTTAAAAGGAAATGTTTCCACCAGACTTCTTCACTTTCCTACTCCCTGAAGCTGGAATGCAGACATGGCAGTTGCCCATCCTCAACCATGCAAAGGCAGAGGAACAAGATGGCTCCCAAATGTCCTCCTGGAGCAAAGTTACCTGCCAACCTAGCTCAGCCAGTTGTGTGAGAGAAAAAGACAAATAAATCTATCTTATTTAGGCTATTGTATTTTGACGTTTCTTTATTACTCTACCATAGCCTTTAAAAAAAAAAAGTTGCCATCAAATAGACTCCAACTCATGGTGATCCCATGCATGTCAGAGTAGAACTGTGCTCCATAGGGTTTTCAGTGGCTAATTTTTCAGAAGTAGATTGCCAGGCCTTTCTTCCAAGGTGCCTCTGTGTGGACTCATACCTCCAATCTTCTGGTTAATAAGCAAGCATATTAACCATTTACACCATGCAGGGACTCCACCCTAGCTTTTCCCTAACTAGTAAACCTTCCTGTCCCTCATGTCATTGTTGCCCTCTTCTCCAAGTGGATCCTATACTCCACCTGTATGAGGGAAGTTGCATTCTTCAAATGCTCCATGCTGTCTTACTATACACGCATGTTGTTCCCTCTGTCTAGAGTCCCTCCCCTGTTTCTCTGCATGAACAGCCCCTATTCACCCCTTAGGACTCTAGTCAGGCATTGACTCCTTTTTGAATCCTTCCCTAACATGCTCCTGCCAACCCCACTCCTCTATGCACCCACAGCACCCGGCACACTTTATCACAAGGTCCTGTAATCACTGAATTACCTGCATGTCTTCCCTCTGATTATGAGCATCCTGATGGTAGGGCTAACTTTCATCTATGGCGTATAGCTGGGTCTCAACAAACATATATTCAAAAAAAGCGATGAGTCATAGAAACTTGTGATATTCCAAGTTTCCCTGGAGGAAGTTTGTGTGTATCTATGAATATACGTATATGTTTCTGGGATTGAGCCATCTTAACTGAAGTACCAGAAGCCTAAATAGCCAGAGGCTGGGAATATAGGCAATGTCTTCAGAGAGTGCTGAGGAACCACGCTAAGGCTAGAGGTTCAAATGCGAAGTCTAAGAATCACGTGCAAGGGAGAAATTGTACCACCCAGGAATGGGGTAACCAAGACAATATTGTGGTAGGCAGACTAATAGCCTCTGAACGATATCCATGTCTTAATCCCCAGGACCTAGGGATATGTAAGATTATCTGAAAAAAGGAGAATTTAGGTTGCAGTAGAATTAAGGTTGCTAATCAACTGAGATTAAAATAGAGAGGTTATCCTGGTGTCTTCGTTATCTAGTGCACAGTAACAGAAATACCACAAGAGGATGGCTTTACCAAACACAAATTTCTTCTCTCATAGCCTATACAGCTAGATGTCCGAATTCAGAGTGCCAGATCCAGGGCAAAGCTTTCTCTCTCTGTCTGCTCTGGGATAAAGTCCTTGTCATCAAACTTCCCCTGGGTCTAGGAGTTTCTCAGTTCAGGGACCCCAGGTCCAGAGGACGCATTCTGCTCCTGGCACTCCTTGCTTGGTGGTAGGAGGTCCCTCTCCTCTTTGCTCACTTTCCTCTTTTATATCTCAAAAGAAATTGACTCAAGATATAACATAATCCTGTAGATTTTATCCTGCCTCATTAACATAACTGCCTTTCATCTTGTCTCATTAACACCATGGTGGTTAGGATTTGCAACGCATAGGTAATTACATCAGATCACAAAATGGACGACAACCACACAATACTGGGAATCATGACGTAGCCAAGTTGACAAACATTTCTGGGGGACACAATTAAATCCATGACACTTGGGTTGTCCAGGTGGGCTCAGTGTAATTATAAATGTTCTTTCAAGTGGAAGAGGGAGTCAAAAGAGGGGGAAGCAGAAATGGCGGTGTGACAAGGGCATAGCCTTCTGTTGCTGCCTTTGAAAATGGATGGGGACCTCCAGAAAGGAACATGGTCCCACTGACACCTTGATTTTAGCCCACTGAGGTCCATTTCAGACTTCTGACATACAGAATTGTAAGGTGAAAAATCTGTGCTATTCTAAGCCAGTAAATTTGTGGTAATTTGTTACAGGAGTGCAATGTTACTATATTCACAGGTTCTCAGTGAAAGATCATTTGGGGCAGAGCACAGACCAGACACTTCCCATGATGTTATTAACAAGTGTTTATTACTCACAGAATAAACAGGACAAGGGAGATCAGGAATCGATACTCAATAAACAAGGTAAGCACGTGCTTAGGGCATCAACAAGACAGGGGTACCACTTTTCCAAATCAAAGACCCATAGATGCCAAGCAGACAGGACACAAGGAAAAGCAAGCACTTCAGTGGAATGGAATTTGCAGGGCACTAAATAAAACTGATACCAGCTCAAGTGCATGAGAATGCGTCAGCCAGAAATAAGGTTCATGCAGGGTCATGAGGGCACCCACGCGAAAGGGTGTTTAAGCTATGAGGCCTATTATGGATTGAATTGTGTCCCCCCCAAAAAATGTGTGTCAACTTGGCTAGTCCATGATTCCGAGTATTGTGTGATTGTCCACCATTTTGTCATCTGATGTGATTTTCCTCTGTGTTATAAATCCTATCTGCATGATGTTGATGAGGTGGAGTTAGCAGCAGTCATGTTAATGAGGCAGGACTCAATCTACAAGATTAGGTTGTGTCTTAAGTCAATCTCTTTTTCCATATAAAAGAGAGAAGTGAGCAGAGAGACATGGGGAACTCCTATTACCAAGAAAGCAACGCCAGGAGCAGAGCGCGTCCTTTGGACCCAGGGTTCCTGCACTGAGAAACTCCTAGACCCAGGGGAAGATTGATCACATGGACCTTCTCCCAGAGCCGACAGAGAGAGAATGACTTCCCCTGGAGCTGGCACCCTGAATTCACACTTCTAGTCTCCTAGACTGTGAGAGAATAAATTTCTGTTTGTTAAAGCCATCCATCTGTGGTATTTCTGTTATAGTAGCACTGGATAACTAAGACAAGGCCCCTACAGTTTCAACACCTTTATTGACATCTATCTCCTATGGTCGCCTCCCATGTAATTAAAACTCCTTATCTCAATGAGTCTTCTGGGAGTATACTATTTCTTTCTAATAAACAAGAGATAGGTGTGGGCTATCGAGTCTAACTCTTGCAGTATTCATCCAATATGCAGCTGGATCCAGCATGAGTGGTTACTGGGCAAGGACGGATTATATTAATAGATAACGGGTCTCTGATCCATTTTGAGAGACTGTCTTGTACATCCACCTCTGTTGATCCAGCAGCTCCAGCCAGAAGGGCCAGCAATGCTCTTTGCCATGATACAAACACAAGGGTATGCTCTTGCACATGTCCTGATAAACAACCATGGGAACTCTAGTCCCAGATGACACACAAAAGTGAAGGGACTTGAATAAGTTGACCATTGTAATGACTTCAATCAAGTTACTTTTTAAATGTATAGGACTTATGTACAAAGTTATGTCATAAGTTTTGTAAACAATAATATTTATAACTTTAACTTAAAAAATATGTTTGCCATACTCAGGAATGAAATCTACCATACATTTAATATAATCGTAACGTGTAATAATTTAATATAATACTAACATAACAAATGTCAAAAAATGCTGGAAATATTAATATTTATCTAACGCAAAAAGTTTTAACTTATGTATCCAGTGAGTTTCATTTTTTTATTGTCTGTTGCACATGACACAGTACTTGATGTTACTCTCTATATGCTAGTAAATGAGGTATTAGGCACATTAAGAGGAAGCAAAATTCAATAATTATAGGACAAAATATGTTTCCATTTTGCAATAATACATGTGTTTTAAAATTCGTCGGCCAAGAAAACAACAAAGGGCCATTATCAGAACATTGCATTTATATTTATCAGAATATTTATATATCTCTATGTAAGAAAATTGAACAATTCCTCAAGGAAATAAATTAAATGAATATTTAGATAATAAAAAATATATAAATGTATTTTGGTTTCCATTTCCCTTCAGACTGACTTTCTTGTAAGAAATTGATTGATATTGTTATGACTCGAAAAACAAATTTGCTAATTGAGAAGTGGTGCTATTGTTACATCAATTATGTATGTATCTCCGAACATGGGAGTTGAACAATTTCACAAAGAAATATAATGTCCATTATATAAATTTTTGTGTGGTAACAATTATATTTTCCTTTTCATTTCAGATAATCAGGTACAGCCTCACATTCAGTTCTCGTCAATCACATAAGAATGCTCCAGGGGCACCATAATAACATAACTCGTGACATATTTGTGCGATGCAAAGCGAACCAAAATGTGTCCTCAGATTGAGCATGTGCTTGTATTTGCATCATGCTCTTTGTTACTGCTCTTGCCCCTGTTGGGGATCAGCAGTAGTCCAATGAACCATGAAGATGTAGCATCAAAGGATGGAAAGTGAGTGTGCAAGTTTTTAAGTATTATTTCAAGACAAAAAACACTGGTAGAGGTCTATGAAGGACCCACCAACAAACATTGTACAACAAAGAAATGAAATTCTTTTTGACTGCCTTGTAAGTACTATTTCTTTTGACTATCTCAGACCTGAAGAATAAAATTACATGCTCCAAATCAAATTTTTTTACTTACTAATTTTCAAATATAAACTTTTGTGTTAATGTCCAAATTCAAATGTAAATTTTATTTGATAAATTTACTTGTTTTATACATTTTATTTATTTTCAATGATTTAAATTTATCTGCTATGGTAGAACCAAATTTAAAAAGTGACTTGATTTTATATCCAGTGAAATGAAACAGCAACAACTAAGTGGAGCAAAAAACCAAAAGTCTCAGAAGATAAAAAGAAAAGGAGCTGTGAACACCTAAAGG
The DNA here is from genome assembly GCF_000243295.1 of Trichechus manatus latirostris. Classification (NCBI taxonomy): domain Eukaryota; kingdom Metazoa; phylum Chordata; class Mammalia; order Sirenia; family Trichechidae; genus Trichechus; species Trichechus manatus. Next base: position 1,332,999 of record NW_004444073.1, read on the forward strand.
CAATTCAAAATTAACTTCCTTTTTAAAATGCATATGAATCAGAAAAGAGTTCTTCCATTCAACCCTCAAGTTTAATGGGAGTAAATCATTTAACTAGTACTGCTAGTGCTGCAATTACTAACAGCAATACCAGTATAACAAAATTTGTTCAAAATTCTGCATCCATTCCTGGCTGTAGTTAAAAAATTAATAATGGTGTAGAAAGTGAAATATTTTAGAATCTGAAATTGTCAAATCTGCAGACCCCATAAATAAAAGAAATATAGATCCTGCTTTGTGGAATAATTTTCTTCAAATAGTGTAAATTATTGGATCGAAAGAGGGCCAAGTGATTGTTAACATCATAGTGGACCACTTGAAAAATTTGTGTCGAAAATTTCCGGATGGTAAACAAACAAGGTTCTGTAGACAGAATATATTTCTAGGGTGCAAAGCTAATGGTGAAAATTATAAGAGTGAGTAACTACTGTTTTCTCCACCAGTCAGCTCTGTATGTTGTTTTGTTTGCAAACTATTCAGTCCTAAATCATTTAATTCTCAATTTGCTATGGATGAATTTAGTGATTGATGAAACTTGAATATGATTGATAAACATGAAAACAATTCAATGCACAGAGATTGTATGTTGCATATTTAAACCAAAGACATGCTTTTTGCTTAACTCATGAATTGAAAACACAAATTAATGAAGAACGTCCGTATTGGAAAGTCATTTTACAACGGGTTGCTGCTGTCATTGTAACAATCACTGAACATGGACTATCTTTTAGAGGAAGAAATGAAGTGTTTGGGTCCCCACAAAATGGACATTTTTGGGATTTACTTGAGCTGGTTGCTCAGTTTGATCCATTTTTAGCAGGTCATATCTCAAAATATAGTAGCACAAGAAAGGGCAACACATTGTATATTTTCAAAATAACGTGAAGAATTAATAAACTTAATGAATGATAAAGTTCGATCAACTATTTTCAGTGAAATAAGTATAGCTAAATATTTCAGTTTTTCTACAGATTCCACTCCTAAACTTTCTCATACAGATCAGCTAAGTATTGCTTTAAGATACGTACCTCCAGCAGATGGAAAACCTGTCAAGTGATTTCTCACATATACTAGATTGAAAAGTCATACCAGTGAAGAAATTTCAGATCAAGTGCTTCACTATTTATGTGAAATTTGCAGAACTGATTTTTCTAAGTGCAGCGGCCAGTCCTATGACAATGCTGCCAATATATCAAGTAATTGCAACAGAAAATTTTGGAATGTAATGAATATGCCATTTTCATACCATGTGCTGTGTATTCACTTAATCTTGTAGGATGTAGTTCAGTATCGGTTGTCTGGAAGCATTTTTTACTACTGTTCAGTTACTTTACACATTTTTTGCTGCCTCTATTCACCAATGAGCAGCTCTTAAAATGTATTTAGATAATGATTATTAAAATGTCTTTCTAATACATGTTGGGAAGCACATGCTGTAGCAACGAGGGCAATCCTGGAATCGTACACTCAGACTCTAGATGCCTTAGGAAACATTGCTGCAGACCAGACACAGAAAAGAAATACCAGAAGAGAAGCTGAAAACATCACCAACAAACTGCAAACACTAGAGTATGTACTTATGTTGGTTATGTGGTTAAGAGCTTGGCTGCTAACCAAAAGGTTGGCAGTTGGAATCCACCACCCGCTCCTTGGAAACCCTATGGGGCAGTTCTACTCTGTCCTATAGGGTCGCTATGAGTAGGAATAGACTTGATGGCAATGAGTTTTTTTTTGTTTTTGGTTATGTGGAATAATATATTGCAGCACTTTCATCAGACAAGTCAAGCTCTCCAAAATTCAGAAGAAAATTTAAAGACATGCACAGATCTCTACCAATCATTAACAAGGTATTTACATGATTTAAGAGAAGATTTTGAAAATTTTGAAAACACAACAAAACAAATACTGACAAATACTGATTAGCAAGCAGTTCACCATTGCAGAAGCATTAGAAAGAAACAAGTAAATGACGAAAGTGCTTCAGAAGTACTGAGTGCCAGAGATCAATTTTGTGTAACCACATACAACAGCATCATTGACACGCTTGAGTCTTGCATAAAAAGAAGGGCAAAAGTGTACAAAGTTCTTTCAATTAGATTTTCCTTCTTAAACAATGCGTGTATACCTGATGAAGAATGCATGAAGGCATCCAAGAAATTAGTGCAGGCTTTTTCTGATGACTTAAATGAGAACCTTTACGGAGAAGTGCGACAATTTCATTCTTACACGAGAACTAAGTTTACAGATTCAGGCAAAACGAATTTTACTCCTGTGGGGGTGTATGATTCCATAATAGAAGATAAAACTCAATGCATATTTCCTGATGTTGAAATTGCTTTGTGAATATTCCTAATTTTAATAATAACAAACCGCACAACAGAACGCACATTTTCATCCCTAAAGAGACTCAAAAACCCTCAGCATACAACAATAATTCAAGAAAGACTCAATTCATTATCCTTATTATGTATGGAAGTAGACATTATTCGGCAGCTTAATGTGATGAAATCATTGAAGAATTTGTAAGAGCAAAGAATAGAAAGAAATGTTTTTAATTATAACATGTTAGAGATGAACGATCTATCTAAAAATAAAATACAGTAATTTATTGTAATATTTGTTTTCTGATCATTAAATTTTCTTTTGTGATATCTTTTCATTTGTTCATTTATAATTATAGCATTTATTACAAAACAAGCATCAAAATTGAAGTATGAGCCATTTCAAGCAAAATTGGTGAAAGTCAATTTTTTTGTTGTGGGAGATCAACAGAATTTTACATTGATTGTTGAAACAACTAAGTTCACTGACACGTTTTCATTGTTGTAGACTATGTGGAACATTCTTTTTGTAGAAAATGTGGTATATAGTAAAAATCTTAGTACCCTACATCCACTAAAAATTTTATAGTCCAGTTCATCTCATTCTGCTAAAATTGCATACTCCATTTTGCGTTCAGTCACGAATATCATACTCACAATTACAAAGAAGTTACATGATAGATATCTAAGACACACACACATATACACATACGTATATACATGTATATATATATAATTTGAATGTGTGAGTAAGCAGACGAGGGGGCACCACAGATTATCAGTGTTTAGGGCCCTCACATGCTTTAATCCGGCCCTGGGATGAGTAGAACAGGATACATAATCATCAGCCTAGGTTGCCTGAAGTTACACTACTGACCAAAGGGTAGATCATATCCAAGCACTTCCCAGTACTAACTGGACAGTTATGTCTATGTGTCAAGTAGTACGTACAGAGAGCAGGTAGGGGGATGGGCAATAAAACGGGGATAATAAAAGTGGAAGGCTTCCTGAAGTCAAAGGGAATCGTTTATTACCCCTGTTCAGGACGTGCTAGATTTACTGGCACCAGACAGCAGCCCTTTCTCCTTTACCCTGCTAAGATAACAGAATTCTGAGTTTTTTCAGAGGGCAATTATCTCCCCCTAAGGCACACACTTTACTTTATGACCATTGATGTTGTTAGGTGCCATCAAATCGGTTCTGACTCATAGCGACCCTATTACAACACCACAAAACACTGCCTGGTCCTGTGCCATCCTCACAATTCTTGCTATGTTTGAGCCCACTGTTGCAGCCACTGTGTCAGTCCGTCTCATTGAGGGTCTTCCTATTTTTTGCTGATCCTATACTTTACCAAGCATGATGTCCTTCTCCAGAGACTGATCCCTCCTGATCACATGTGCAAAGTACATGAGACGAAGGTCTCACCATCTTTGCTTCTAAGGAGAATTCTGGCTGTACTTCTTCCAAGACAGATTTGTTGGTTCTTCTGGCAGTTCATGGTATACTCAATATTCTTCGCCAACACCACAATTCAAAGACCTAAATCCTTCTTCAGTCTTTCTTATTTATTGTCCAGCTTTCACATGCTTACGATGCAAATGAAAATACCACGGCTTGGATCAAGCACACCTTAATTCTCAAAGTGACGTCTTCGTTTTTTAACTCTTTAAAGAGGTCTTTCAGCACAGATTTGCCCAATGCAATACACCATTTGATTTCTTGACTGCTGCTTCCATGGGCGTTTATTGTGAATCCAAATAAAATGAAACCCTTGATGATGTCAATATTTTCTCCATTGGTCATGATGTTGCTTATTGGTCCAGTTGTGAGAATTTTTGTTTTCTTTTTGTTGAGGTGTAATCCATACTGAAGGTTGTAGTCTTTGATCTTCATCAGTAAGTGCTTCAAGTCCTCTTTGCTTTCAGCAAGCAAGGTTGTGTTGTCTGCTTACCAAAGGATGTTAATGAGTCTTCCTCCAATCCTGATGCCATATTCTTCCTAATATAATCCAGTTTCTCATATTATTTTCTCAGCATACAGATTGAATAAGTATGGTGAAAGGATACAACCTTGACACACACTTTCCTGATTTTAAACCATGCAGTATCCCCTTCTTCTGTCTGAACAACTGCCTCTTGGTCTATGTATAGGTTCTGTATGAGCACAATCAAGTGTTCTGAAATTCCCATTCTTCAAAATGTTATCCATAATTTGTTATGATCCACACAGTTTACATAGTCAATAAAACACAGGTTAACATCTTTCTGGTATTCTCTGATTTCAGCCAAAATCCATCTGACATCAGGAAAGATATTCCTTGTTTCCAAGTCCTCTTCTGAATCTGGTTTGAATTTCTGACAGTTCTCTGTCGATGCACTGCTGCAAACATTTTTTAATTACCTTCAGCGAAATCTTACTTTTGTGTGATATTAATGATATTTTTTGATAATTTCCACATTCTATTGGATCGTCTTTCTTTGGAATGGGCCCATATGTGGATCTCTTCTATTCATTGGCTAGGAAGCTGTCTTCCAAATTTCTTGGCATAGAGGAGTGAGCATTTCCAGTGTTGCATCCATTTGTTGAAACATCTCAATTGGTATTCCATCAATTCCTGGAGCCATGTTTTTCACCAGTGCCTTCAGTTCAGCTTGGACTTCTTCCTTCTTTACCATCGGTTCTTGATCATATTTTACCCCCTGAAATGATTGAACGTCAACCAGTTATTTTTTGTACAGTGACTCTGTGTATTCCTTCCATCTTCTTTTGATGCTTCCTGAGTCATTTAATACTTTCCCCCTAGAATCCTTGAATATTGCAACTTGAGGCTTGAATTTTTTCTTCCGTTCTTTCAGGTTGAAAAATGCCAAGCATGTTCTTCTCTTTTGGTTTTTTAACTCCAGGATTTTGCACATTTCATTATAATACTTTACTTTGTCTTCTTGAGCTGCCTTTAGAATCTTTTGTTCAGCTCTTTTACTTCATCATTTCTTCCATCTACTTTAGCTATTCTACATTCAAGAGCATATTACAGAGTTTCTTCTAACATTCATTTTGGTCTTTTTTTTCTTTCCTGTCTTTTTAATGAGCTTTTGCTTTCTTCATATATGGTGTCCTTGATGTCATCCCACAACTCATCAGGTCTTTGGTCATTAGTGTCCAGTGTGTCACATCTATTCTTGAGATGGTCTCTAAATTCAGGTGGGATATACTCAAGGTCATATTTGGGCTTTCGTGGACTTGTTTTAATTTTCTTCAGCTTCAGTTTGAACTTACATATGAGCAATTGATGGTGTGTTCCGCAGTCGGCCTCCTGCCTTGTTCTGACTGATGATACTGAGCTTCTCCATTGTCTCTTTGCACAGATGTAGCCAGTTTGATTCCTGTGTATTCCATCTGGCAAGGTTCATTTGTATAGTCACCATTTATATTGTTGAAAAAGGTATTTGCAGTGAATAAGTCATTAGTCTTGCAAGATTCTATCAGGTAATCTCTGATGTCATTTCTATCACCAAGGCTGTATTTTCCAACTACCAATCCTTCTTCTGCCTTTTGCATTCCAGTCACCAGTAATTATCAATGCATCCTGATTGCATGTTCGATCAATTTCAGACAGCAGAAGTTGGTAAAAATCTTCGGTTTCTTCATCTTTGGCCTTAGTGTTTGGTGCGTAAATTTGAATAATAGTTGTATTAGCCTGTCTTCCTCGTAGGTGTATGGATATTATTCTATTGCTGACAGCGTTGTACTTCAGGATAGATCTTGATTATTAATGTATGTTTGCAGCTATTTCTTCTCATTTTAAGTCGTGCCATGTTAGGAAATGAAGGTCCCAAAAACCTTACTTCATCCACGTCATTAAGGTCAACTCTACTTTGAGGAGGCAGCTCTTTTCCAGTTATATTTTGAGTGCCTTCCAACTTAAGGATCTCATCTTCTGTCACTATACCAGACAATATTCTGCTGCTATTCATAAGGTTTTCACTAGCCAGTTTTTTTAGAAATAGAATGCCAGGTCCTTCTTCCAAGTCTTTCTTAGTCTGGAAGCTCTGCTGGAACCTCTCCACCATGGGTGACCCTGCTGGTATTTGAAATACTAGTGAAATAACTTCCAGCATCACAGCAACATGCAAGCCACCACAGTACAACAAACTGAAGGACAAGTGGTGATTATGACCATTAGTGTCTACTATACCCATTATCAGCTAGGGAGGTGGTGAGGGAGCAATTATAATCCAGCACACCTGTGCACCCAACAAGCAACAATAGGAAACTAACACAAGTATTATCACCTGAATGAACTTAGACAAGATATTGCATCTCCCTAAACTTCAGTCTCCTCCTACGAATTAGGGATAATACTCATTCTGTGTATGTGACGATTAAATGAGATATATCTAAAGTGCTTGGCAAAGTGTATGACACATAGCAAGAGCCCCATAAACAGTAGTTATTATAACTATTAATAGCATCATTAGTATCATCATTGTTATTATTTTTCACCTATCTACCTCTTCCATCTGGGGTGAAAAAAAGGGAAGATACAGTGAAAAAAGGATAGAAAGTAAAATAATAAATGTCTACTTGGGAAGCCTGTGGGCATATTTGGTTTTAAGCTGTTTTGTAATATGTCTTCTTAACTTATCGAATGTACTTCATTTCCCTCTGCTTTCTCTCTCTTGCTCTAGGTATTAAAATCTATTTTAAATTTAGTCATTTTAAAGTCTCCTTGGCATCACATAAATGTCGCACCATTAAATATACACTCAATGAGTGTTCAGGCAGGCTGGCTTCCCAGCCAACAAATGGGGGTGGGCAGGTGGAGGGATGACAGACACCCACCTGTCCTAGTTTCTGCTCTCCTCACTCACTGTGACCACATTTTCTGAGCTCCAAATCAAGATGTGTGGTCTAGCAAACACCTTCTCTTCTGAGTTTTCATTTATTTTGATGAAAAGTCTTTCACAGGTATTAAATTAAATCACATGAAATTTAGTGAATAATCTTTACTGAAAAGAATAAAATCTCATGTGAAAATTCAAGAAAAATACGTATGAGTTTTTATAATATTTGTAATTTGAATTATCTATGACAATCCAGAATGCAAGGTTTAGTTGACATCTCCGGGTTTGGTTTTCTTGAAATATATTAAGACCTTATTTATACTTTAATTTAACCACTCTACAGGAATGTTTTAATGATAAATAAGAGGAAGGGGCTTGTGATTCTATCTGTTCTTTCACCTTCATACCCAATTACAACTCAGCCTTTTACTTTTTGGCATAGAAGATTTTTTTTTTAACATTTGAATATTTTTTTGTGTGTACAATTCAGTGACATTAATTACATTCATCATGTTGTGCAACCATCACCACTATCTGGTTCCTGATTTTTCAGTCACTGTCAATAGAAGCTCAGTGCCTCCTCAGCAATGACTCCTTCTGTCATCTGTGGGTTTTTTTTTTTTTTTTTTTTTTTGCTGTTGGGTACCCCCTTTCTCCTACTCTTTTCCTCTGAGGTATGCTTCCCCATTCTAATGAGGTGACTCCAGTGAGCTGCTCGATGTAGAACCCACCTTCTAGTTGAAGGATTAGATACGTGTTGCTGACCTACCAATCACAACACTCCATCACCCTGGCCACAGTGGTTGGTCCTACGAAGAAGCACATGATCCAAATGGAGTTAATTTCCTACAGGCAGACAGACAGCATGGCTTTCCCTCTTTTCTTTGAGTTGCAAGCTGTGGTTCTATACGTGGGAACTGTTGCCTACCATACATGCTAGACAAAAAGGAAGTGAATGAGGCCAAAAATTCAGAGAATAGCAGGGCTGAGAAATAGAGAGAAGGAAAAGCCTTAATGATATCTCTGAGCCCTCAGACCCAGATGAGTCCTACACCACTTACTCCCTCACATTTCTCTGTACACGAACCGGTAAATCTTTTTAATTTTTTTTATTGTACTTTAGATGAGGGATTACAGAACTATTAGCTTCTCATTAAACAGTACACATATTGTTTTATGACAATGGTTAACAACCCCACGACACATCAACACTCTCCTTTCTTGACCTTGAGTTTCCTATTACCAGCTTTCCTGTCCCCTCCTGCCTTCTAGTCCTTGTCCTGGGCTGTTGTGTCCCATTAGTCTCGTTTTGTTGTATGGGCCTGTCTGATCTTTGGCTGAAGGGTGAACCTCAGGAGTGACTTCATTACTGAGCTAAAAGGATCCCTGGAGGCCATACCCTGGGGGTTTCTCCAGTCTCTATCAAGCCAGTAAGTCTGGTCTTGTTTTGTGAGTTAGAATTTCATTCTACATTTTTCTCCAGCTCTGTCTGGGATCCTCTGTTGTGATCCCTGTCAGAACAGTCAGTGGTGGTAGCTGGACACCATCTAGTTGTACTGGACTCAGTCTGGTGGAGGCAGTGGTAGTTGTGGTCCAGTAGTCCTTTGGACTAATCTTTCCCTTGGATCTTGCTCTCTTCATTCTCCTTTGCTCCCGAAGGGGTGAGACCAGTGGAGTATCTTAGATGGCTGCTCAGAGGCTTTTAAGACCCCAGACGCTACTCACCAAGGTAAAATGTAGAACATTTTCTTTATAAACTATATTATGCCAATTGAGCTAGATGTTCCCTGAGACCATGGTTCCCACAGCCCTCAACGGAGCAATTCGGTCGCTCAGGGAATTTGGATGTGTCTATGGAGCTTCCGTGATCTTGCTTTGTACAAGTTGTGCTGGCTTCCCCAGTATTGTGTACTGTCTTACCCTTCACCAAAGTTACCTGCTTATCTATTTTCTATTTAGTGTCCCTCCCCTACCCTTCTCTTCCCTCGTAACCATCAAAGATTCTTTCTGTGTGTAAACCTTTTCATGAGTTTTTACAGTAGAGGTCTCATAAAATATTTGTACTTTTGTGATTGGCTTATTTCATTTAGCATAATGCCCTCCAGATTCATCCATGTTATGAGATGCTTTGCAGATTCATCATTGTTCTTTATCATTTCCTAGTATTTCATTGTGTGTATGTACCATAATTTGTTTATCCATTCATCTGTTGATGGTCATCTAGATTTTTTCCATCTTTTTGCTGTTGTGAACAATGCTGTCATGAACATGGGTGTGCATATGTCTATTTGAGTGACGGCTCTTATTTCTCTAGGATATATTCCTCAGAGTGGGATTACTGGATCATATGGTATTTCTATTTCTAGCTTTCTAAGGAAGTGCCATATCATTTTCCAAAATGTTTGCATCATTTTGCATTCCCACCAGCAGTGCATAAGAGTTCCGATCTCCCCTCAGCCTCTCCAACATTTGTTATTTACAGTTTTTTGATTTGTGCCAATAATGCCAGGGTGAGGTAGTATCTCTTTGTGGTTTTGATTTGCATTTCTGTAATGGCTAGTGATCACGAGCATTTCCTCATATGTCTGTTGGCCACTTGAATGTCTTCTTTGGTGAAATGTCTGAGCATTTCCTTTGCCCATTTTTTAATTGCATTATTTGTCTTTTTGTTGTAGAGGTGTTGGATTTTCTTGTAGATTTTAGAGATTAGACTTTTGCCTGATTTGTAATGACCAAAAATTTTCTCCTGGTCTGTAGGTTCTCTTTTTACTCCTTTGATGAAGTCTTTTGATGAGCATAAGTGTTTAATTTTTAGAAGATCCCAGTTATCTAGCTTCTCTTCTGGAGTTTGTGTGTTGTAGATTATGGTTTGTATCCTGTTAATGCCGTGTATTAGGGCCTATAGCATTGATCCTATTTTTTCTTCTATGAACTTTATAGTTTTTGGCTTTATATTTAGGTCTTTGATCCATTTTGAACTAGTTTTTGTACATGGTGTGAGGTATGGGTGCCGTTTCATTTTTTTGCAGATGGACATCCAGTTTTGCCAGCACCATTTGTTAAAAAGACAGTCTTTTCCCTATTTGATGGACTTTGGGCCCTTGCCAAAGATCAGGCGACTATAGGTGGATGGATTTACATTGGGTTCTCAATTCTGTTCCATTGGTTAATGTATCTGTTGTTGTACCAGTACCAGGCTGTTTTGACTACCGTAGCTGTATCGTAGAGAACCAGTAAATCTTTCTGACTGGGATTTCTGTCACTTGAAATTGACAGTCCTGGCTAATACACAGGGTCATTGCAAAAACACTGTCAAAAAAAGAGCCCAGAGGTGAGGGAAAAACTGGGACAGGAAGAAAGAAGAGTGGGTATAGTAGACAGTAGGATAAAGTGGGAAGAGAATGAGATTTGGAGTCGGAACATAGGGGTTTATGTTCCAGTTCCGTCATTTACCAACGATGTGACCTTGGGCAATACCCTTAGCATTTCAGTTTAATGGTCTGCTGAGTGGAGGACTATAATATCGCCTGTCATACATAATGCAAGGTGTGTGTTGAGGAGGCTCCCCCGAGATAATAAATGTCAGCGTTCTTTGTAAAATGTTAAGTGCTTGCAAATGGCACTTATTATTACACAGAAGGCAGCACATTTCAAAAGACTGTGGCTTGAAGCACAGACGAGAAAGGAAAAGACGGGACTTGAGTAGCTGAACTCTTGAGAGAGGAATATGGAAATAAGTTAGTGGTTGGATCTCCTATTAAGTATCCAAACGGCAGACTTTCTACTGAATGTAACTGGTTTGAGTAAAAGCATGTAAAACATATGCAAAGTGAGAAAACAATTCTAAGACTGTATATAAGGTAGGAATGGGGAGAGGAAGAAGAGAGAGAACCAACATTTGTGAAGTGTCTACTATATTTCAGACCCTGGGTATCACATATGGAGTCTGTAGGTAGTGCAAAAAGTTAACACACTTGGTTGCTAGCCAAAAGGTTAGAGGTTCAAGCCCATCCAGAGGTGACTTGGAAGAAGGGTCTGGTGATCTACTTCTAAAAAATCAGCGATGGAAAATCTTATGGACTACACATATGGGGTCACCATGAGTCGGAATCAACTTGACAGCAACTGGTACTGGTATTATATATGTCACTTAATCTACAAAGCAACACTACAAAAGTCAGGTATTATTGTCTCCATTTTATATTTGAGGAAACTAAGGTTCAGAGCTCACATTCAAGCCCAGGTCTGAGGATTCTAGAACCACATCTCTATTGCCCAAATAATACCTTTGAAACTAGAGTTTGGGAGTTAGATGAGGATATGCTTAGTTTACATTCCAGATTGTAAGAACCAATCAACCAATCAATCATTTTTTTAAGGAAGGCTATCTGAGAGTTTAAAGACCCCTGGTGGTGCAGTGGTCAAGCACTCAGCTGCTAACAGAAAGGTCGGCAGTTTGAACCCATCAGCCACTCTGAGGGAGAAAGAGGTGCCAATCTGCTTCCATAAAGATTACAGCCTTGGAAACACTATGGGGCAGTTCTACTCTTTCCTATAGGGTCACTATGAGTCAGAATCGACTCAACAGCAACATTTTTTTTTTTAAATCTGAAAGTTTATTTAAATGGAAAACATTTAGTTGTGAGTGGTTTTCTGTTAAAGTCTAGTGCTTTTGGTAGTTACTAGAAATTTATTTCTCCTCACTTGTCAAGAATTGTTAAGGGTCTGGGATTTTACCCTACTTACAAGGTACTAAACCAGCCTGTTACTATTTCATGGATACTGGCAGAAGGACTGAGTCTCCTGGGACAGAGACAAAGGACTTTATTACTTATGACAAAAGTAGTAACCAGAGCTTCATGCTGGTTCCTGTCAGTTCCCCATGCCCCCAAGTCCCGTGGGATGACACAGACAACCTATGATGGGCATCTGCGCATGCAGTGAGGTGCATTACCGGAGAGGAACACTGAGCTTGGGAGACTCACTGCTTACATAGCAAATTGAAGCAAGCCTTTTCTTGTCTGGGGAAAGATGTTACCTCATTCTTCAACACTGACTACTGCAAACACAACTCTGAGAAATGGCCCAGGTCTCCAGAGTGATCAGGGCCTTGCATTTTAGGGGCACCCAGCAAGAATGTGTAGGGATGCTCAGGGCCTGCAGTGGATTGCTTCTCCTAGCACTAAATTCTTCTCTTGGCAACACTGAGGTCCTGTTGCTCACTTATTCTCTCCTCCCACAATTTCATGATTTTGCTTTCATTTGGAATCATCCCTTACACATATTTCTTCTAGCTGTTTCTCTTTCTAGCTGCAGACATATCTTACTTTATTCCCAATGTTCTTAGAAGTACTGTCTTCATGTCCCCAGTATTAAGCCCCTGTGTGATAGCTTTGTGATATGTCAACTTGTCTAGGCTGAGTACAGTCCCCAGAATTACCTTTTAGGTATGTTTCCAGTTAGGCTAGACTGTAAGGGATGGTCTCTCATGAGCTCAGGTGACAGAAGGGTGGAAGCAGGCATTTCCACACCTTCTCCCAGTCACTCAAACACTAATCTAGATCCTGCCAAGAAGGGATTTTGCAGATGTAAAGTATGCAATCAGTTGGTTTTAAGTTAATCAAAAGGGAGCTTGTCCTGGGTGGGCCTGACGTAATCACTTGGAAGTCCTTTAAAAGAGGTCTTAGGCCTTTCCTGAGCTAGAGACTCCCAACAGCGACTGCGTCTGCAATTGCTCTCCTTTTGTTTTGGATCTTCCTTTGAGACTGCCACCTGTGGACAATAAGCTTTAGCTCATGATCTTTTCTTGCTAACTGCCTACCTTATGGACTTTAGGCTGGCTAAGCCAGTCCCCATAATTGCATAAGCAAGTTTCTTATAATAAATTTCTTAATATATATTGTTATAAATTAATATACTTATGTTATAATTAATACATATAACTAACATATACATCCCGTTAATTTTCCTTCTCTGTTTGAATCCTGACTGATAAACCCTGCCACCTCATGAAAATTTCTCATTTAATGTGACTAAGATCTCCTTCCTGCCAAATCCAGTGACTTCCTCAGTCCTATTTTGCATGACCTCTCTACTAACCATCTAAACATCATCTCTTTAAATCACTTCTCCCTTGGCTTTGGAAACATCTCTCCAACTCTCTAGTCTCTGTCTCTCCTTTTTTCTGGTTCCTTTTTGTTCCAGTCCTCTAACTTTGCTCATTTTTCCTCAGAGTATTCTTGGCATCTGTTATATCCCTTTCTCTTTTCACATGGGTGCTCTTCAGTCCTCATGGTCTTGACTATACTCGGTGCTAATGACTCAAATATATACCTTTCATTTTGACCAACTTAGAGTCTCTATTGGTATAGCTCTTGCCCAGCCCAGTTGATAAAATATACACAAAAAAGTCCCAAGTCTGTTTGAGTCTTCTGTCCCTGTGGGACTCTGAGGTGATCATGATCATCATGATCAACATGATCAACTTCATCATCACCACCACCATCACCGCCAACATATATTGAGCCTTGCTATACCCTAGACACTATTTAAGGTACTTCACAAACAAGATCTAATTTAATCCTTATAACATCTTTATGAAGTAGATATTATGATTCCACTTTTTTTACGAGAAGACTGAGAATTCAAGAAAGGTTATATAACTGGCTTTGGGTCATACAACTAGTAGATGCCAGAGTTAGGATTCTACTCTTAGCCCAAGCTCCAACCAACTGGCAATATTGTCTTTGTGAGAAGATATGGGCAGTGAGGGCATAATCAATGAGGGCCATTTAAGTTCATAGGATCTGGTTGACATGGCATAGCTGAGCAGGTTGACAGTAGCTCTCAAGCAACTATTGGAACCACTACCACTATAAGGACTATTTTAGTTGTTATAATCATGTTTCCTTTGTCCTTGGTTCCTAATGTAGCTTTGCAGATGCCCTGGAGGCTACTCTTTACCCTCAGACAAAGGACAGTCATATCTTTCCCTTTCTAGGCTGTCTGCCTTCAGTGACGGAAAACAACCCAGCTACCAGACATGCTGATTGTGCTTCACCACTCCTGACTCAGTGACCTTGATACTATTGAACCTCAACCAGTACCACATCTGGGGATTTGGTGATCATTTCCACTGATGTCAAGTCAGCACAGTGTTATTGCAGAATCGTGGTGCTTAAAACATCCTGCAGTAGACAGCAGTAGAAAATTATTGCCAATGAGGAAAAAAAAAAAAATTGCCTTCTTTCCCAAACAAGAACTGTTGGCAATTGTTTTAGTCTTGGCTAAAGCCTGTAAGTTTTTGACATGGTGTTTACTATATAGGCCCAGCATCAAATCTTGATATGACTATGAATAAAGATTATGTAGGCTACGAAGAGAAAATTACAGAAATGGCCTTGGAAACTTTGCAGCTTCCACAGGAACACGTGCCAGAATGGGAGAACATCTTGGCAGACACTTCCCTTGGAACAGAGGGAATAGGGTAATTATCCACTAACTCTTGGGACTTTCGTTATCTGCTTCTCCAAAGAAGGAGAAGTTCTTAAAGATATATTTTACAATTAACCACCTCCTTTTGTGGTGCTTTGATGGATCCAGTTTGTGTGAACTTATTCTATTATTTTCAGAAGTTAATGTGACAAGTTCTCTGAATCAATTACCCAACCATTAAAGTGATGCCCCTATTCCTTTTTGTTAGTTCAGTGGCATTAGGAGTCAAAAAATGGCGTGGGAGTGATCTCAGCTTCCAGTTTAATTAAATTATGTGTCTGTTTTGTGGTAGACCATTCTAGGGCACAGATCTCACGATTGTGAGAATAACATCAAGTATTATTCCAGCCACTCCCGTTTCCCTTGACTCCTAGACCCACACATTGTGGTTACAGAGAAGATAGCATCAGATACTGGCTGCTGGCATAAGGCACGTTCTTATAATGGATTGCCTCCATCAAGCCATTCCAATTGTCTATCAAGTCATCTACTTCTAGGTGATGGAGGAGAGTAGTGAGTGTCAAAGTCAAGAGCCCATTGCCACACCTCTTCACCACCAAACAACTGCCTTAGATGGCTGTGACATTTTGTTAGATGTTATGTCAATGGATAATGTATCTTTAAGTCTATAAATGGTAATGCCAGTAGAAAAATTCTGAGAAAGGAAGGCAAATAAGAATCCAGGATATGCATCTATTCCTGTAAGGATGAATCACTGCTGACTCAATGGAATATGGTGTTTTAGTAGGGACTCAGAATTGGCCTGTGCTGTTGGAAGTTTGGGAAGTCAGTAGTGGCTCTAGCCAAATCAGCCTTGGGACTGAGAAGACCATGGACATGGGCTCATTGAACTTGAGGCCAAAGAAAGATGCTGACTGAGAGCCACGTTTCTCACCTGTTTATTGAGAGCTTGTGCAAGTCAATAGCTGAAAACCAGATGCCAGAAATGGTTATTGATTGCTCCAGTAAAGATATCACATCCAAAACCTCAGCTGTGATTGCCGTAACCACCTGATTAAGTCTGGGACAATCACAATTGTTTTCTAAGACCCATCTAGCTTTTGTGTCTGCCAAACAGGCTAGTTAAATGGAAATGTGGTAGGAATAATCAGCTTGCATCTCACAAGTCCTCGATGGGGGCATTAATCTTTGCAATTCCTCCAGTGATGCCATGTTACTTTGAGTTTATTATTTTGGGGCTTCTACTTGGCTCTTCCTATCAATACAGTCCTCATTCCATGGGGCTGAGAACTAATGTAAGTCTTCTGCAAGTTAGTAAGTGTATCAGTTCTCACTATACTTTTGAGGAGTGGGAAAATAACAAGAAGATAAGAACTGGGTAAGAGGAGACAGTTCTGCATGCCATGAATTCCCAGTGTCTTATCCCTTCCTATCTACCCACAGCAAGAGGGTTATCCATGCACTCCTCAAATATGGACAGCCCAATCACAGAATCTTACTTTGAGAACTGTTTCCTGGGGCCTCACTTGCCAGTACTACTATTTAAGTCAAAGTTTGGGCAGGAAGTAGACAGTACACTCAAACAGAGTATTTGGAGAGTGTAATGAAAAAATATTTTACAAATGTGTGGGCAGCTTTAAGGGAAAATAATAAAGGATGAAGAAGCACCATAGGCTTAGCAAGAGTGGGGAGTATTTATTGGAACCCAAGAGGAGGAAGAGTTTTTGGAATCCAGAAATAGCTCTAGCTATAGCTGTAGCTGTAACGTTAGCTACAGGGAGGGCCAGCCAACAGGAACTGTAGCCTTCAGTGAAGGCCGTACCCCCTGCCAACCTGTGGCTTGGCAAGCAGGTAGCCAGAGGAATTAATCCCCTGACCTCACTGTGCTACTGCCTCCCAAAGTCTTGCCGGTGTCAGGCATGGGCCCAACCCACCTGGAAGCCAAAGGGCAAGAGAGCCCATTGGAGAAACCCATAAAGGTCATCCTCCTAGGGCATGGAACACGGTGAAGAGGGCAGAGAGTGGACCTAGAGGGATAAATGGAGACTATTCATACACCCATCTTTACCACGAGGCCCCTCTGAGCAGTCCAGTATGCCAACAGGCCTACAGCTCCTCCCATATCCTCCTTACCCTGCTCTATTTTTCTTTTGTCTGTGGTATTCATCATTATCTTCCATACATAATTTACCTATTTATTATATCTATAGTGTATTCTCTCTCTGCTAGAAAGTAAACTCCTAGGACAGGCATCTTTGTCTGTTTTGTTCTTTGATGCCTCCAAATTCCCTGAAACAGTGCCTGGTACATAGTAGGTGTTCAGTGCATAATTGTTAATGAATGAAAATAAGAATTGTGGAAAATGGAAAAGAGATGAACAGAGAGCAACATAAACCTAAAGCCTGATATACTAGGGATGAGTCTCCAATCCTCAAGGCGTCTTAAAGAGAGGAGTTGTGAGAAGCAGAAGCATAGAAAGATGGAGAGGGAGGCATCAAGAGACATTTAATTTATGTCAGAATTAAAGGGAGCCAGTGAAAACCTTGTTTTATTATTGTTTCTAGTTTAATCTCATAGGAGTATCAATGTGATATTTAACCTGTGTGGACAGCTGGGGATTTTCTGAGAAAAACTGATCAAACCCTTGAAATAAGCCCAGGGTTACCTATAGAGAAGTGCTGAATAAAAAGAGCAACTGCTTGAAATCTGTGTGATCAATAGTAGCACAAATGCTATAAATACAAGAGAGTTTTCCCCACTTGGCTTACATAGTGTGGAACTGTTCAAATTTTTCTTGTTGTTGTTAGGTGCCCTTACGTACAACAGAATGAAACACTGTCGGGTCCTGTGCCATCCTCACATTCATTGCTATGTTTGAGCCCATTGTTGCAGCCACTGTGTCAATCCATCTCTTGAGGGTCTTCTTCATTTTCACTCACATTCTACTTTACCAAGCATGATGTCCTTCTCCAGGGACTGATTCCTCCTGATAACATGCCCAAAGTATATGAGATGAAGTCTCACCACCCGTGCTTCCAGGGAGCATTCTGGATGTACTTCTTCTAAGACATATTTGTTCATTCTTCTGGCAGTCCATGGTATATTCGATATTCTTCACCAACACTGTAAGTCAAAAGCATCAGTTCTTCTTCTGTCTTCCTTATTCATTGTCCAGCTTTCAAATGCATATGAGATGATTGAAAATACCATGGCTTGGGTCAGGTGCACCTTAGTCCTCAAAATGACATGCTTGCTTTTCAACACTTTAAAGAGGTCTTTTGCAGCAGATTTGCCCAAAACTATACATCCTCTGACTTCTTGACTGCTGCTTCCATGGGCGTTGATTGTGGATCCAGGTAAAATAAAATCCTTGGCTACTTCAATATTTTCTCTGTTTATCATGATGTTGCTTATTGGTCCAGTTGTGAGGATTTTTGTTTTCTTTATGTTAAGGTGTAATCCATACTGAAGGCTGCAGTCTTTGATCTTCATCAGTAAGTGCTTCAAGTCCTCTTCACTTTCAGCCAGCAAGGTTGTGTTACCTGCATATCACAGGTTGTTAATGAGTCTTTCTCCAATCCTGATGCCCCGTTCTTCTTCATATAGTCCAGCTTCTCAGATTATTTGCTCAGCCCTGAAGCACACCTTTCCTGATTTTAAACCATGCAATATCCTCCTTTTCTGTTCCAATGACCACCTCTTGGTCTATGTACAGGTTCCTCATGTTTTGGAATTCCCATTCTTCGAAATGTTATCCATAATTTGTTATGATCCACACAGTTGAATTCATTTGCAAAGTCAATAAAACATAGGTAAACATATTTCTGGTATTCTCTGCTTTCAGCCAAGATCCATCTGACATCAGCAATAATATCCCTCATTCCACGTCCTTTTCTGAATCTAGCTTGAATTAATACCTAACAATATTATTGGATAAACAAATGATATTATAATCATGCATTAGAATACTGTGCATTAATAGGGAGAGTGATAGATCCATAAGAAAATAGCTACAATATTGAATTGAAAAAAAGAAGTTACTAATAGTATGTAAAAAATGCCACCATTTTGGCAAAAGTTGTGTGTGTGTGTGTTTCAAGCACCTAGGGGTGCAAGCACATAGGAGTGCATATGTATATGAATAGAAAAAAGTCAGGGAGGATCTTCACAAAGATTTTTGCAGGGTTTACCTGTTATGGATTGAATTATGTCTCCCCAAAAATATGTATCAACTTGGCTAGGTCATGATTCCCAGTATTGTGTGGTTGTCCACCATTTTGTGATCTTATGTGATTATCCTGTGTTGTAAATCCTAACCTGTATGACGTTAATGAGGCAGGATTAGAACCAGTTATGTTAATGATGAAGCACTCAATCTGCAAGATTAGGTTGTATACTGAGTCACTCTCTTTTGAGATATCAAAAAGAGAAGCCAGCAGAGAGGAGGGGGATCTCTTACTACCAAGAGAGAAAAGCCAGGATCAGAGTATGTTCTTTGGACCCATGGTCCCTGTGCTGAGAAGCTTCTAGACCAGAAGAAGATTGATGACAAGGACCTTCCCCTACAGCTGACAAGGAAAAAGCATTCCGCTGAAGCTGGCACCCTGAATTCAGATTTCTAGCCTCCTCAACTGTGAGAGAATAAATTTCTCTTTGTTAAAGCCATCCATTCAGGTATTTCTGTTATAGCAGCACTAGATAACTAAGACTTTACCCTTGGGGATTACGAGATAGGAGATTTATAACTTCTCCTCCATGCCTTTCTGTATCATTTTAAATTTTAACCACAAATATGTTTTATTTTTATAACAAAAAAAGGAGAAAAGATATTCTCACTCTGGTGTAACAGGACAATTTAAACAAGGACATCGCACAAGTTTATAAGCAGTAGCTGAGGATACAGCCCCCTGTAGGCATTATGGGTATGACTGCTGTGTAACACTAATAGTGCGGGGCCTTGGAGATATAAGTACAGTCTGTGTCTTCCTTGTCTTAGTCACCTAATGCTGTTATAACAGAAATACCACAAGTGGGTGGCTTTAACAAACAGAAATGTATTTTCTCACAATTCAGGAGGCTAGAAGTCCAATTCAGTACGTGGCTTTAGGGGAAATTTCTTTCTTTGTCTATGTCAGCTTCTAGTAGCCAGCAATCCTTGAAGTTCCTGGACTTGTAGATGGCATCTGCCTCACTTGTCATCAGATAAAGTCTATCTTCCTCCTTATGTGCTTACTTCTGTGTCTCTTTTTATAACTCAAGAGTGATTAGGTTTAAGACACACCCTGTATTGATATGGCCTCATTAACATAACAAAAAATCTTATTCTGGAATGGGATTACATCCACAGGTATAGGGGTTAGGACTCCAACACATATGGGGGCTGGGGTGGGGTAGACAACACAATTCCATCCATAAGAGGCTTTTAACCATTTCCTTGGTGAAATTAATATCAGAAACCCATGGATAGTCTAGGGAGTGTTGAACATAATGACATTTAAGTTAGCAGTATAATAACCATGTGTGATTTTCATCCCTCCTATTTTACTATCTCTGTAAGGTCCCTGCATTTAAAAATCCATCCAGATAATGTAATATGTAGATATCCGTGCCCTGACTACTGATATCAAAATTTGAACGGATGAAATCAGGCAGGACTTGCTATTAGAAAGTACCTCATTTCTATCTGGTTGTGAACCACGACCAGTACAGCTTGATAGGTGGGCATCCTGGGCAGTTACACAAGGCCAAGCTCAAAAGGGCCGGTGCCGCCAAATATGATATCCTCCTACAGCCATTGATCTCTCCTGATGACATTGTGACCCTAATACTCCACAGCATGTTTTCTCCTTTTCAAAATGGGCAACTGAGAGCTTGACATAACTAACGCCGTGATGAACCTATAAGTTTCTTTTTTTCTTTGTCTTCTCCCTTTTCGCATACCTGTGTTAATGACTTTGTTTTATGACTTAGGATCCCCCACAGGAAGATTAGAACCCAGATGTCAGTGACATATATCTTTAGCCTGATAATGAAATGTCCAGTTCCTTGTCTCTTTAGTATGATAGTCTCTTGTAATTACCCTGGAATGAATAACAACACTTCTAACCTTTGTAAAAATCATACATAGGCCCTAATGTAAAAATGCCTTTTGGGACTCCCTAAGGACAGCCTGTGTTGCTGTTGGATCCCCGGTGGTGTACACTTCCTGAATTAAAACTTTCTCACTCTTTCTGACTTGGAATACGTTTCATTGGCTCATTTACTGCTCCAGGGCATGGATCCTATTCGGGTAACAACATGTCCGAAGCAAGCAAGTTGGACAAACTTTTGTTGCAATCCATAGGGTTTTCAGAGGCTAAAGACCTTTCTTCTATGGCACTGCTGGGTGGGTTAGAATCACCAATCTTTATTTTATTTTTTGGGGGGAACCTGAGGTTTTTGTTTTTTTTTTAATATTTATATTTTTATTTTTTTATTATACTTTGGATGAAAGTTTACAGAGAAAAGTGGTTTCTCATTAAATAATCAATGCACATATTGTTTTATGACATTGGTTGCCAACCCTATGACATGTCAACACTCCCCTTCTCGACCTTGGGTTCTCCATTACCAGCTTTCCTGTCCCCTCCTGCCTTCTAGTCCTTGCCCCTGGAGCTGGTGTGTCCAAAAGTAATGTTGAATTGCCAATCTTTAGTTTAGCAATTGAGCATCAACCATTTGCACCACTGTCATGGTTTGAATTATGTCCCTCCAAAAATGTGTGTATCAATTTGGCTAGGCCATGATTCCTGGTACTGTGTGATTTTCCTCTATGTAGTAAACCTGCCCCTATGATGTTAATGAGGGAGGATGGCAGCTGTGTTAGCAAGGCAGGACCTGATCTACAAGACTGGATTGTGTCCTGAGGCAATCTCTTGAGATATAAAAGACAGAAGTGAGCAGTGAGACAGGGGGACCTCATACCATCAAGAAAG
>NW_004444073.1:1354734-1359730 GCF_000243295.1 Trichechus manatus latirostris
GTGAGACAGGGGGACCTCATACCATCAAGAAAGCAGTGCTGGGAGCAGAGCGCGTCCTTTGGACCAGGGTCCCTGTGCTGAGAAGCTCCTAGTCCGGGGGAACACTGAAGAGAAGAAAGCCGAAAGAGGGAAAAAGCCTTCCCCTGGAGCTGACACCCTGAATTTGGACTTTTAGCCTACTTTGACTGTGAGGAAATAAACCTCTCTTCGTTAAAACCATCCACTTGTGGTGTTCCTGTTATGGCAGCACTAGATGACTAAGACAGCCACACAGCCACTTAGCTGAAAATGATGACATACAAGGAAAAAGAATAATAGAGTAACCCACAGTTACTATTCCTTTCAGTCTTTTCTGATTATCAGTAAGCCAAAGGTAGAGCATGGGGTGCATATGAAGAAGTGAAATAAAAACTGTTTATTTTTTATTGTAGTGTTCTCACTATTCTGGTCAGAATGAAATATACACACATACATGAGCTATGAAATATGAATTACGTAATTTAGGTGAAATCTACCATTTCACAATATAAATATAAACAGTAAAATTCATGCTGATATTTAAAAATTTTAACTTTACTTAGAATAGCATTAAATAGCAAGCAAACAAATAACAACAACAACAAAAAAAAAAAAAAAAAAAAAAACACCATGACGAAGTGAGAGACAAAGCACAGAGGAAAGAAAAAAGCTTTCTATTTCAGTACATTTAACAGTACTTTTTTCTTCTACTTTTTGAGCAAGGAGTCCCCAGTTTTCAATTTTCACTGGGCCCTACAATTTTGTAGCTAGCCCTGCCCACAATAGCACGGACAGTCAATTCATGTGGTTTTGGGAAGTTTGGGTTGTGACTTGAAAAGGGCAGAGGTGGAGGTGGAAAAAAATTGGTCCAAACATCCTTGAGGATAACACAGGAGGAGAGGAAGAGGATCTGGAAGGGAGGTAGGTGGCGTTACCTAGTGTCCTTTCAAAACTAATTGCTGTCAAGTGGTACAGACTCATGGCAACCCCATCTGTGTCAGAATAGAACTGTGCTCCATAGGGTTTTCATAGGAGTTTATAATCATTTGCTGATTTTTTGGAAGTAGATTGCCAGGACTTCCTTCCTAGGGTTCTCTGGGTGGACTTGAACCGCCAACCTTTCAGTTAGCAGCCGAGCACATTAACTGTTTGCACCACCCAGGGACCCCTGGTGCTCTTTAGTGGTGCAATTTGTGTAGCCTGTGAGGATTGGCAGGGACAGCCTCACTAAACGAAGGATGTTTAATGCAAAGAGGCAGTTTCCTCCTTTTAAACGTCATGGATAAAGGGAATTTAATGCAGAGAAGTGGTGTTAGAGAAAGGCTCTTTTCTCATATGATAGCTGATAACCTTATTTGTATGACTTGAGCTGAATACTGGGATATATTTGGATAGAGAAGCTGAAAACTGATTCTCAGGAAACCCAGGGAACAGCATAATAGATCAATTGATTTGTCAAGCCCGGGCAGACAAAAACAATTTCCTTGGCTAGACTTAGTTAATGCAGATGGCTGGTTCCTTTACCCTTTAACACACCTCACACTGGCCATGGATCACGTTCCCAGGAGTCTGTCACCATCTCCCTCGGAGACTCTGGGCTCTTAGGCATTTTTAAAGAGGAGATAAAATAGCACAAGGTGAGTTTGAGAAAGCCATTAGCATGAGGTGGGCATGCATGGGAGAGCAGTGAGGATAGTACCTGCTGGTAGGAAAAAAAAAAAAAAAAATTGCCATCGAGCCGATTCTGACTCATAGTGACCCTGTAGGTCAGTGCAGAACTTCCCCATAGGGTTTCCAAGGAGTGGCTGGTGGATTCAAACTGCAGAACCTTTTGGTGAGCAGCTGAGCTCTTAACCTCTCTGAACCACTGCGTCATCAGGGCTCCAATACCTGCTGGTAGTCATGTAAAAGCCAGGAGCCTGCCTGCCTTTTCTGGGTCCAGTCACCTGCCAGTGCATGTGAAGCTCTGGAAGGAAATGAAAACACACCAAGCAAGTGTCCTGCTTCATACCTGGAACATCAGTTCCAAGTTTCTGTCAGATCAACTATGACAGCGAGCTGTCAGGAAGCTCATGACCATCCAGAGCCCTGAAGCTTGAGAACCAAACAAGACTCGAGCCCTGTCTCCCTGCTCATGCCTTTTTTCCTCTGTGCCCATTCTGACATTGAAGAGAGATAGTTAATCCTACCCTACCCTTGGACAGTTCTATTAATATTCTTTTCACTTTTCACATAAAACATGCCAATCATCTCTAATCCTGTATAAGGCGGGTTGGCTGAGCATTAAATTTACAGGCCTTCCAACTGTAACCTCTTCTTTCCCTGAACGCTTCTGACAACCCACATAGCTTGTAGTACCCTGTGTGCATTTATTTATGCTATCCCCTCTGCTAGAATGCCTTCCCTACATCTTTGCTGCTTGAGGTTCATCAAGCCCACTTCCTCTTTTTGCTGGTCACAAAGATAAGACTACATTTCCCAGCCTCCCTTGCTGTTGGTTGTGGCCATGTGACTGAGTTCTAGCCAATAGAAATGTGAGCAGAAGTGATGTGTGCCACTTCTGGGCCTGACCCATAAGAACTTCCATGCGAATTCCTCCAAGCTCTTCCCCTTCTACAGCCTAATGAAGGGAACTAGTGAGAGCCATGTGATGAAGGTGATGGGACCATAAAAGGAAGTAATCTAGGTCCTTTAATCACCCCTTGGTGGAGAGTCACCTGCTAATGATCAGAAACGTCCATTTTGGACTCTACCCCAGGGAGAAATAAACTTTTATTATACTTAGGGGTTATCTGTTTCAGCAGCCAGTGTTACTGTAACTAATACAACTGACTTCTAATAATTTTCTCCCTACTTCTGGAGATTGAGATACAGTTGTGACTAGGTGTTAACTTCTCAGACACCTTCCTCCAGCCAGCTGGAGGCTCCTTGTTCTTCAGTATTTAATTCTACCCACTCCATACCTGGGGGAAAATCCAAAGCCCTCCTCCTCCCATCTCCACCCTTACAAACATCTCCCGGCCTTCCTGAAAGTTTAACATTTCTCCTAGCCACATCTTGCTCTGACTTCACACCAGTCAGAAAGGGTATGAGAGGGTCCCTTAGTCATTCCTAGAATCCCATAGCCTGCTTTCTGAGCTGGAAGCAAATTCTGGTTTGAACAAAAAGTGTGGCCTGTTGGTGCTATCAGTGCCTCGCCAATTTAGTTATAGACGAGCATGCTCTCCTTGTACTCATTTTGAGTCTTGCTAAACACCTGCGCGTCATGTGCCCGCTGGAATTCTGAGCTGATGGGGCTTGCAAACTCTCTATGTGAATGGAGCGGTAAGGTAGAGTGGACATGCATATTACACATATTTCCTCGCTCATGGCCATGCCCATCGTCCCATCAGACTTCACTTACAAGCCAGAAGCTCCAAGACAAAATTTTAAGAGGGTACAAGCAGAGCATTAAACCTCATGTGCTGCTCTTTTGAACTTGGCCCTATGTGACTGCACAAGTCACACGCCCATCAAGTTGGCCCTGGAGAAGGACACCTGGCCTGCCCCTCCTCCCACCAAATGGCAAAGCAGGTGAGTGAGATCTGGGAAAGAGGGGTAGCTCAAAGCGACATTAATGAAGAGTGTGCATGACGTAAAAGCCTCTTCTGACTCTTCCACTGAAATCATAGTGATGTTTGCAAGCTGGCTTTTCCTTTTGGGAACGTAAGTAAGGCTGAGTCATGCCTCAGGCCAGGTGTGAGACAAAAATACAGCCAGAAAGGGGAGGACTGGCAGACAGGTCACATGCTGCAGATTTGGGGGTGAGGAGTCATACCCAACAAACAACTTTAAACTGAATCACTGATTGCTATTCTTTAATATCCATTGCCCAGTCTGCCACTGGGAACTTTTCTCTGGCCGCCGACTCTCCAGAGTCCCAACCTCCAACCCTACTGGGCCCTCACTCTCCCCTGTCTCCACTCATCTCTTCTTGGATTCAGTCTGCTCCCCCTCCCCCACTTAGTCCTTCCCTCTTGGGTTGCCTTTGGAAACTCAAAAGGCATCTTACTTTATTTGCAGAACAATTTATTTCCTCCTTGAATCACTTCTGACTGGTCCTGCCCTGATAGGCCAAATTGTCCTATCAAGGTGATTTGCTTAACAAAAGAAATAAGCAAACAAACAAAAAAGGTAGCTTTTTTCCTCAAAGAATTTGATTGTAAGCATTTATGTAATTTTCTTCTCCTAGATTCTCTGTAACAGACCTTCTTGACATAGCTTTAGAACCCTCAGAAAGCCTTCTCTAACCCTTTAGGCCAAGTTGAGGGCCCTTCCTCCTTGCTCTGGGCTCCTATAAAATCCTATCATGTATATAAATATATATGTTATTGTTGCTGTTAGTTGCTTTCCAGTCAATTTCTACTCATGGCCACCCACATGTGCAGAGTAGAACTGCTCCATAGGGTTTTCAAGGCAGTGACCTTTCAGAAGCAGATTGCCAGGCCTGTCTTTCAACACACCTCTGGGTGGGTTCTAATTGCCAACCTTCCAGCTAGTCCAAAAACCAAACCACTGCTGTCATTTGATTCTGACTCATAGGACCCTATAGGACAGAGTAGAACTGCCCCATAGTTTCCAAGAAGTGGCTGGTGGATTTGAATCGCTGATCTTTTGGCTAGCAGCCATAGCTCTTAACCACTACGCCACCAGGGTTTCCTCCAGCTAGTAGTGGGAGATATCTACCAAAAAACCCATTGCCATGAAGTTGATTCTGACTCATAGTTACCCTATAGGACAGAGTAGAACTGCCCCCATAGGGTTTCCAAGGAGTGGCTAGTAAATTTGAACTGACTATCTTTTGGTTAGCAACCAAACTCTTTTTTTTTTTTTGTCTGTTTATTTTATTTTATTTTTTAATTTTTATTGTACTTCAGGTGAAGGCTTACAGAACAAATAGTTTCTCATGAAACAGTAGTACACATATTGTTTTATGACA
>NW_004444073.1:1362242-1363361 GCF_000243295.1 Trichechus manatus latirostris
GTTGTACCAGTACCAGGCTGTTTTGACTACTGTAGCTGTATAGTAGGTTCTGAAGTCAAGTAGTGTGAGTCCTCCAACTTTATTCTTCTTCTTCAGCAGTGCTTTACTTATTCGGGGCTTCTTCCCTTTCCATATAAAGGTAATGATTAGTTTTTCCATCTTTTTGAAGAATGTTGTTGATATTTGGATCAGGATTGCGTTGTATTTGTAAATTGCTTTGGGTAGAATTGTCATTTACACAATGTTGAGTCTGCCTATCCATGAGCATGGTATGTTTTTGCATTTACGTAGATCCCTTTGGGTTTCATGCAGTAGTGTTTTGTAGTTTTCTTTGTATAGGTCTTTTACATACCTGGTTAGATTTATTCCTAAGTATTTTATCTTTTTAGGGGTGTGATGGATTGAATTATGTCCCCCAAAAAACGTGTTTATCAATTTGGCTGGGCCATGATTCCTGGTATTTTGTGGTTTTCCTGTAAGTTGTAAATCTTGCCTCTATGGTGTTAATGAAGGAGGATGGGCGGCAGTTGTGTTAGTAAGGCAGGACTCAGTCTATAAGATTGGACTGTATCCTGAGGCAATGTCTTGAGATATAAAAGGCAGAAGTGAGCAGTGAGATAAGGGGACCTTATACCGTCAAGAAAGCAGTGCCAGGAACAGAGCGCATCCTTTGAACCGGGGTCTCTGCAACGAGAAGCTCCTAGTCTGGGGGAACACTGATGAGAAGGCCGAGAGAGAGAAAGACTTCCCCTGGAGCTGACACCTTGAAATTAGACTTCTAGCCTACTTTGACTATGAGGAAATAAACTTCTCTTTATTAAAACCATTCACTTGTGGTATTTCTGTTGTAGCAGCACTAGATGACTAAGACAAGGGGCTATTATAAATGGTATTTTTTCCTGATTTCCTTTTCATTGTTCTCCTTATTGGTGTATAGGAATCCAACTGATTTTGTATGTTTATCTTGTATCCTGCTACTCTGCTGAATCTTTCTATTAGTTCCAGTAGATTTCTTGTGGAGTCTCTAGGGTTTTCTAGATATAGTCTCATATCATCTGCAAACAGGGACAGTTTAACTTCTTCATTACCAATTTGGATGCCCTTTATTTCTTTTTCTTG
>NW_004444073.1:1365812-1367040 GCF_000243295.1 Trichechus manatus latirostris
AGTACACATGTTGTTTTATGACATTGTTTAACAACCCCACAACATATCAACCCTTTAACTTCGCAACCTTTTTTTTGGTAAAAATACACATAGCCAAAAATATACCATTTCAAAAATTTCTACATGCACAGTGCAGTGACATTGACTACACTCTTAGAATTGTGCTGTTATTCTCACTTAACATGAAGGCTTACAGAACAAAATAGTTTCTCATTTAACAGTTACTACAAATGTTGCCCTGTGAGAATGGTTAACAATCTCACAACACACCAACAATATCCTTACTCAACCTTGGGTTCCCTATCACCAGCTTCCTTGTCCCCTTCTGCTTTCTGGCCCTTGTCACTGGACTCCTGTACCTCGTTAGTCTCATTTGGTTTTACCAGGCTGTCCACTCCCAGGCTGAACAGTGAACCTTGGAGGTAACTTCACCACTGATCTAAAAGGGAGTCAGGGGGCCATACTCTCGGGGTTTCTCCAGGATATATTATTATTGGCTGGCAATTTTTTTCTTTCAAGATTTTATATATGTCATCCCGTTGCCTTCTTGCCTGCATGGTTTCTGCTGAATAATCTGAGCTTAGTTTTATTGTTTCTCCTCTGTATGTGACTTCTTGTTTTTCACAAGCTGCTCTCAGGATTCTTTGTTTGTCTTTGGTTTTGGTGAGTGTGATTATGATATGCCTTGGTGATTTTCTTTTGTGGTCTCTCCTGTATGGGGTTCGTTGAGCTTCTTGGATGGCCAGCTTTTCATCTTTCAGGATATTGGGGAAGTTTTCTGTCAGCAGTTCCTCAATGATCCTCTCTGTGTTTTCTGTTTTCTCACCCTGTTCTGGATCTCCAATCACTCACAGATTTTTGCTTTTGATTGTATCCCACATAACTCTCAGGGTCTCTTCATTTTTCTTTGTTCTCTTTTCTGAGTTTTCTTGAAACAGAGTTGTATCCAAGTGTTTGTCTTCAATTCCACTGATCCTGTCTTCCACCTTTTCAAATCTGCTTCTCAGCCCTTCTATGACACCGTCCATTTCTAAAATCTTGTTGTTTATCTTTTGGATTTCTAATTGTTGTTTTTGTATAATTTCTAGCTGTGAATTTATTTTGGCATTTTGTTCCTGCATTGTTTTCCTGAATTCTTCCAGTTTTTTGTCTGTATTTTCCAGGAATTTTTCTACTTTTTCCTCATTTTTGTCTGCTGTTTGCTTCAGCTCTTGGAGAATTCTGAGTA
>NW_004444073.1:1368399-1409462 GCF_000243295.1 Trichechus manatus latirostris
TAAATATATATATATATATATAATGAACTTCCCAAGACCCTCATACCAGACAGCTGCTCTCATAGGCAGCCCTGTCTAGGGGACACCATGACCTCAGAAGTCAGGGATTATGGGCGAACAAGTTAGAATCTGTTGCCACAAGAGATTATGATACAAATATTTAAATCCTGGTTTCTAACCTGAAGGAAGTTACAACTGAATCGAGCAAACAAGATGTTTCAACACATAAAAATACATAACTAGAAAGGTCATGATCCACAGACAATAGTGATCAGACACCACTTAAATTTCAAGAAAGCTTTCTGGAGGGTGCCACCTGGGCAGGTAACTGAATGCAGGAGAAAATTCATGGGATGAGAGCCTAGGAAGATAGGCTGGGACTAGATCTTGTTGGAGTCCCTGGATGGTGCAAATGGGTTGACACGCTTGGCTGCTAACTGAAAGGTTGGAGGTTTGAGTCTACCCAGAGTGCCTAGAAGAAAGACCTGGTGAACTACTTCCCAAAATTCAGCCAGTGAAAACCTTATGGAGCACAGTTGTACTCTGACACACGTGAGGTTGCCATGAGTCAGAATCCAGGTGTTTAGATCTTGTTGGGAGTTAAGTGCTAGGATTTTGAAATGTATCACAGAGGCTTGTGCTTCCATAAACAGGGTAAATGGCACTGTCCCAGAGGTTAACATTCAAAAGCATGTAAGCATGGTCCTTCATGGGGCATTGATTTTACTAGAATACTCTTCTAAGGAGAAAACAAGTTATTTTTTATATTAGAGTAAGCAGATATCATGGAGTAGAATGCAACCTTAAAATTCACTTTTCTTAAAATAAAATTTGAGACTCCAAATCATTTTCACTCCTGTCCTAATGGAGATTTTCGAGAAGGTACAGCCCTCTGAGAGGCTGCTGGTCAGAGCAAACTGTCAGTCATGAAACTGCAGAATAAGAGAGACCCTCGACCATGGAGTCAAGGAAGTCTTGCAAAGGGTCCTTAGGCTAGGGCAAGGAATCTCTTACCAGTATGAGAAGGAGAAAAGAAGTTTAAAACTGAAAGTAGCAATCCGTAGAGCAAGAACAGGTTAGGCATGGAGGGGTTCTCTCCCTGAGGATTAGGGCTGTTTCAGCAGGTCTCTGCAGCTGGGGAGTGTTGTAAAGGAAAAATGTCACAAAGCTTAGTAGAGCAAAAAGAAAGTTTTATTCGGCATATATTCAAAGGGGCAAAAGTAGGAAACCGACAACCATGCTGCCAGAGCCATGTCTGTCCAAGTTCAAGGAAATATAACAGAAAGACAAAAGTGGGAAAACGGACAAGCATGCTGCTAGAGCCATGTCTGTCCAAGTCCAAAGAATAGTACAGAATAGGCAAGAATGGGAAAATGGACATGCATGCTGCCATAGCCATGTCTGCCCGAGTCCAAAGAATATTAGAGAGTAGGCAAGAATGGGAAAACAGACAAGCATGCTGCCACAGCCATGTCTGCTTAAGTCCAAGGAACAATTGCAGAGTCATCAGTACATATGAACATTACAAATGGGCAAAACCATTAAAAGCTTCACCTTTTCACAGATTGGCTAGAAACTGTGATCTTACATTTTGAATTGTCTTTCTTAACTGTCATTGGTACAGGTTTCAGTAACGACAGTCAGGAGAGTCTTCATTGATCCAACAAATTTCTATTCACTAAATGCTAACAGAAAAAGACAAGAGTGGAAAGTGTTTTGTGTTCTGTTTGATCGGCTTTATGTGAAAGTTTCCCTAAAAGATATCTTCCAAGATTATCTTTTATACCTCAGGGCCCAGTTGATGTGTCCTTGTGGGCCCTTGTGAGCCCAGCTCCAGCTTGGTCACATTCTAGGACAAAAAATAATGGTTCCAATATTATCAACTAAAGCAGGAGAGAAAGGGAGCATTCTACCTAGCTTGGGCTCTTCCTTGAGATTCCAAGAGGTAAGCACCTAAAGATTTAGACCAGGGGTTGGCAAGTTATGGCCCATGGGCCAAATCTAGTCTGCGCCTGTTTTTGTACAGACATGAGCTAAAAATGGGTTTTACATTTTTAAATAGAAAAAAATCAAAAGAAGAACAGTATGTCTGGACACAGGAGTATCATACGAAATTCAGATCTCAGTGTCTATATTCGTTCCCTCAGGCTGCCATAACAAAATACCACTAAGGAGGTGGTTCAAAACAGCAGAAATGTATTCCCTCACAGTTCTAGAGGCTGGAAGTCTGAAATTAAGATGTCAACAGGGCCACGTTTCCCCTGAAAGCTCTAGGGAAGAGTCCTTCCTTGCCTCTTCTAGCTTCTGGTGGTTGCTGGCATTCCTTGGCTTCTAGCAACATCACTCTAATCTCTACCTCTGTCATCACATGATTGTTTCTTCCTGTGTGTCTGTGTCCAAATTTCCCTCTTTTAAGAATACCAATCATTGGATTAGGGCCCACCGTAATCCAGTATGACCTCATTTTACCTTGATTACATCTGCAAAGACCCTATTTCCTAATCAGGTCATATTCACAGGCTCCTGGTGGACAAGAATTTGGGGGGGACACGATTCAACCCATTCCACCACACCACTACTAATGGCCATCAAGTCGATTCTGACTCATGGTGACCCCATGTGTGTCAGAGTAGAAATGTGCTCTCTAGGGTTTTCAATGACTGATTTTTTTGGAAGTAGATAACCAGGACTTTCTTCCAAGGCACCTCTGGGTGGACTCAAACCTCCAACCTTTAGGTTAGCAGCCAAGTACATTAACTGTTTGCACCATCCAGGCTTCAGCGGTGCTCTGCAAGATGTTAAAAGATATTCCACAGAATTTGTAAAATCTTACAGTCAAATAAGTTAAATCTTGGTTTACAAAAAAGGAGAGAGCATGATTTCTTTACTGCAAATGTTTTCAATTATTTAAGCATCCATTCTGACCGTCCAATTTGGGAATATATATGTTAGCATTTTCCAAACTCATTTCACCGCTCAATCTTTTTTTTTATAAAGGGACATCTATTAAGATCTCATAGGGCAGAATATTCCATGCAACCGTTTTGTCAACCATACTCTATACTTCCTCCAGATATCAGAAAATTGTCTTCTAATTTGGGGCATATAAATCTAGCTTTTTAGTGAAGGCCGCTTGATCACTTACTCCCCTCTTTGGGCATAGGAAATTCACTGTGGCCACTGCTCGCACTGCCCCTTGCTTCACTACAGACACATTCACTCTTCCACTCCTCCATCTCTGATCTCATTTTCCCCTAGCAAATATTTCCCCCTCAAAGACATGGGAGGACAGGCATTTTCAAGCTGCAAGTTATAACCCAGCACTGGGTCATGAAATCAATTTAGAGGGTCAGCGACCAGCATTTAAAAAAAATTAAAATGAAATAGGATATAAAATATCAGAGTTCATCTCAATAGTGGGACTTTTGTATAGGTTCTGGATCACGGCATGAAGTGTATTTCTTACTTTGGGTCATGGTCCAAAATATCTGACAGCCACTGTGCTAAAGTGCGAATAAAATAGAAGAACATAGCAAAGCCTTGTAGATAGCTTCATTAGCAAAAGTGTCATGTCTGTTGCACTATTAATTCTTCTCATGTGTTTCCACTGTAGTTTGCCCATTTTAAATGGCAAACATAGGGACCCAAGGACTGTGTCATTCTATTAACTTCTGTATCTTCTACCCCTCACTGACTGTGAGACTACAGTGTGGAGGCTGCATAAATATTTGACGTTGACAATGAAATGGAATTAAAAGTTCACGGGAATCCCTGGGTAGCACAAATGGTTACACCATTGACTACTAGCCAACAGGTTGGAGGTTCAAACCCATCCAGCAGCTCCTCAGAAGACAGCCCTGGAGATCTGCCTCCAAAAGATCACAGCCTCGAAAACCCTGTGAAGTACAGTTCTACTCTGTACACGTGGAGTCGCCTTGAGTTGGAATTGACTGGACAGCAACTAACAACAACAAGAACAGGATAAGCTATCCAGTTGCTACTTCTACTATCCGTCAAAGGATCACCAAACCAAAAACCAAACCTCCTGCCATTGAGTCGATTCTGACTCATAGAGATCTTATAGGACAGAGTAGAGCTGCCCCATAAGGTTTCCAAGGAGCAGCGGGTGGATTCAAACTGCCAACCTTTTGGTTAGCAGCCGTAGCTCTTAACCACTGTGCAACTAGGGTGCCAAAGGATCACCAGTGGCCCTCTATTCCAGGTCCCATGGGCAACCCTCTGCTTCTCCTTTCTTCAGCAGAACACACACATACACACACAGAGGGCACCAACCTCCTCCCAAGCTGTAGCCTTTCTACATTCCAGCCTCAACTCTGTCTTTCTCCTGCCAGCACCCCCTGCTCCAGCCACTGTCTTCACAAAGCCTCCATGCTTCCACAGACACTGTTGCTCCCTCTGTTTCACAAGCTTCTCATTCCACATTTTGCTCCTGTGTAAATCCCTCTTATCCGTTAAAGTCTGTATTACATGGACCTTCTCTCTGTTAAGCCTTTCCTGGCACCCCAGCATATGGATTACTTGCATCCTTTTTCATGGCCCTACAGCACTTTGTACATGTGTCTGTATAACATTGATGGCACTGAATTGTATATTTTTTATGTGCCTATTCCTGCCTCCCATTGGTGTCTCCAAGATAAGGGCTGTGTTTTATTTATCTCTGAATTGCCCAAGCCTGGCAAGACATAGAGCAAATTAGATAGATAGATAGACATACAGATAGATAACTGCAGGCAAGTTGACTCCGGCTCATGGTGGACTTATATACAACAGAACAAAACATTGCCTGGTCCTGCATCATCTTCACAGTTTCCAGCATGTTCAAGTCCCTCTTTGTGGCTATTGTGCCAGTCCGTCTCTCCAAGTCCATTTCACCTTGCCCTCACTGGCCCTCTACTTCACCAAACATGATGTCCTCCTCTAGAGATTTATCCTTCCTGATGACATGTCCAAAACAAGTATGTTGGACAATGTTCTGTTGTAATCCTTATGGTTTTCATTGGCTAGAGATTTTCAGAGGTAGATCACCAGGCCTTTCTTCCTAGTCTGTCTTAGTCTGGAAGCTCCACTGAAACCTGTCCACTATGGATGATCCTGATGATATTTGAAATATCAGTGGCATAGCTTCCAGCATCACAGCAACATCCAAGCCACCATACTATGACAAACTGGCACAAAGAAGGTGTTCAATAGTGTTTTAAGTGTGAATGAAAAAGAGGAGATAGTATGAAATATTAGAGGGATGTGAAGGAACAAGAAAAATACAAACCCGTTGCCTTCAAGTCGATTCTGACTCATAGAGACCCTATAGGACAGAGTAGAACTGCCCCATAGGGTATCCAAGGAGTGGCTGGTGGATTCAAACTGCTTACCTTTTTGTTAGAAGCTGTAGCTCTTAACCACTGCGCCACCAGGGCTCCAAAGGTACAAGGGTAGACCATATCACTCCCTCACTCCTTCCCTAACCCCCTATCTAGCACCCAGGATAAGGCTGGTTAGCACACTGCAGATACTAGACCTGCTTGTGCAATGGATGTATGGCAGTCAGAGGCACGTGTGTGTTCCTGGGATCTCAGATGGAGAACTGCAGCAGCTTCCTCCCTTCATGGTCTGGCCCTCCTGAGATTTGTAAAATCAGGCCATTCTACATGCAAGGGGAGAATTTTTAATTGGTTGTGGAGCTCTAATGTGATCAGAACTCCAATACAGCAAGTAATGGATGATTAATGACTTGTGGAATCACCAATCTAAATGAGAGCTTTGTAATAGCTGTGAGGGTTGGGAACTACAGGAATAAGAGGTAATTTGTGTTCTGAACTTCCTGCAAGCATTTCTCTTTAGATCCTGCCCTCTGACAACACCCTCAATAGCCATACTCCCCTACCTGCCAGCCCCTTGCTTTTGCTTTCCTCCAGAGTGAATACACTGCTTCTCTCCCCTACCCACACCAAAGAAGAGGCCCTGCAGGTCCCCAAACCTGTCTGTGTGGCAGCGGCATTGCATTCCACTGTTGTTCTGGAGTGGTGACTTCCCTAGAGACGGTCATATTCACCTGAGGCTAAAAGAGAAGTCACAATGAGCTGCTTCACCGGAGCCACTAAGACGTTGGTGAAGACTGAAAAGGTATAAAAATGACTTGTTGGATTCTACCTGGAAATCTGTGCAGAACTATAGAAACACTTACCTGGTCACAAACCAGGCACCCATTACCCAAGTAGAATAGGAAAGAGAAGGAAATTGAAGACTCTGGGAAAGTCCTGACTCTCAGCCAGATAAAAAATGGAATGTTATTTGTGACCTTTATTCTCTTAGAGGTCTGTGGGTTCCTAAAAAGCAGAGATTATTAAAACTGGTCTTGAGGCTGTTGGTGCCAGGCCATAGAAGTCAAAAGGCTCAAAGAGGAGAACAACATACTTGATTGAGGCTGACAATGAACCCATTTCAATTAAAGCAGACCCAGTAGGCAATTTGATACATGCCAGGAACTGTACTCAGCTATAGGGCTCTGAAGGCAAATTATACTTAGATGTTTTGCAGGTACTGCAAATACACTCCACCACCTGTCTGTCACTTGGTGGCTTGCATGTTACTGTGATGCTGGAAGCTATGCCACCGATATTTCAAATATCAGCAGAATCTCCTATGGTTGACAGGTTTCAGGGGAGCTTCCAGACTGAGAGAGATTAGGAAGGAAGGCCTGGTGATCTACTTCTGAAAATTAGCCAGTGAAAACCTATGGATCAGAAAAAAACATTGTCCGACTTGGACTCAAACTTACCAACAATTGTGAAGATGGCACAGGACCAAGTGACATTTTGTTCTGTTATACCTACCGTCACCATGAGTTGGAGTTGACTTGATAACAGCTGACAACAGTGAAGAGCCTGGGTGGCACAAGTGGTTTGTGATCAGCTGTTAACCAAAAGATTGGCTGTTCAAACCCACCCAGCAGCTCCATGGAAGAAAAGGCCTGGCGATCTGCTTCTGTAAAGATTACAGCCAAGAAAACTCTATGAAGAAGTTCTACTCTGCCACATACAGGATTGCCATGAGTTGGGGGCTGACTCAATGGCAGCTAACAACAAAAACAACATATTTTGGCAAGACTATGATAGAAGCTCAGCTAGCCAGTTCAAAGTACAAAACACATTTTGTTCCAGAATAGAGATCTTGGCCACTACTCCTCTGTCAGTTTGTCATACTGTGGAGGCTTGCGTGTTGCTGTGATGCTGGAAGCTATGCCACCGGTATTCAAATACTAGCAGGATCACCCATGGTGGACAGGTTTCAGCTGAGCTGAACGGAACATCAATTGCTCATATGCAAGTTCAAGTTGAAGCTGAAAAAAATTAGGACAAGTCCACAAGAGCCAAAGTATGAACTTGAGTATATCCCACCTGAATTTAGAGACCACCTCAGGAATAGAATTGATGTGTTGAACATTAATGACTGAAGACCAGATGAGTTGTGGAATGACATCAGGAACATCATACTTGAAGAAAGCAAGAGGTCATTAAAAAGACAGGAAAGAAAGAAAAGACCAAAATAGATGCAAAAAGAGACTCTGAAACTTGCTCTTGAACATCTAGTAGCTAAAGCGAAAGGAAGAAGTGATGAAGTAAAAGAGTTGAACAGAAGATTTCAAAGGGTGGCTCAGGAAGATAAAGTAAAGTGTTATAATGACATGTGCAAAGACCTGGATTTAGAAAACCAAAAGGAAAGAACACACTCAGGGTTTCTCAAGCTGAAAGAACTGAAGAAAAAATTCAAACCTCAAGTTGTAATATTGAAGGATTTTACGGGGAAAATATTAAACAACACAGGAAACATCAAAAGAAGATGGAAGGAATATACAGAGTATTATACCAAAAAGAATTTGTCGATATTCAACCATTTCAGGAGGT
Organism: Trichechus manatus latirostris; assembly: GCF_000243295.1. Classification (NCBI taxonomy): domain Eukaryota; kingdom Metazoa; phylum Chordata; class Mammalia; order Sirenia; family Trichechidae; genus Trichechus; species Trichechus manatus. The sequence continues at coordinate 1,376,322 of NW_004444073.1, forward strand.
AGCATATGACCAGAAACTGATGGTACTGAAGGAAGAGGTCCAACCTGCAGAGAAGGCATTGGCTGAAAACAAGGCTTCAGGAATTGGTGAAATACCAATTGAGATGTTTCAACAAATGGATGCAGCTGTGGAAGTACTCATTCATCTATGCCAAGACATTTGGAAGACAGCTACCTGGCCAACTGACCAGAAGAGATCCATATTTATGCCTATTCCCAAGAAAGGTGAAAAAAATCTGGAAATTATTGAACAATATCATTGTCATGGATTGAATTGTGTCCCCAAGAAATACATGTATCAATTTGGCTAGGCTATTGTCTTAGCCGTCTCGTGCTGCTGTAACAGAAATACCACAAGAGGATGGCTTTAACAAAGAGAAATTTATTTTCTCACAGTCTAGTAGGTTACAAGTCCAAATTCAGGGCATCAACTCTGGGGAAGGCTTTCTCTGTCAGCTCTGGAGGAAGGTCCTTGTCATCAATCTTCCCTTGGACTAGGAGGTTCTCCATGCAGGGACCTTGGGTCCAAAAGACGCACTCTACTCCCGTCATTGCTTCCTTGGTGGTATGAGGTTCCCCCTCTCTGCTTGCTTCCCTTTCCTTTTTTCTCTTGTAGATAAACGGTGGTGCAATCCATACCCCAGGGAAACGCGCTTTACATTGGATCAGGGATGTGACTTGAGTAAGGGTGTTGCAATCCCACTCTAATCCTCTTTAACATAAAATTACAATCATGAAATGGAGGACAACCACACAATACTGGGAATCATGGCCCAGCCAAATTGATACACACATTTTTTGGGGGACATAATTCAATCCATGACAGCCATGATTCCCAGTATTGTGTGATTGTCCACCATTTTGTCATCTGATGTGATTTTCTACATGTTGTAAATCCTATCTCTATGATGTTGATGAGATGTGATAAGCGGCAGTTATGTTACTGAATCAGGATTCAATCTATAAGATTAGATTGTGTTTTGAGCCTGTCTCTTTTGAGATATAAAAGAGAGAAGGCAGCAGAGAGACATGGGAACCTCATACCACCAAGAAAGCAGCCCTGGGGGACACAGCACATCCTTTGGACCTGGGATTCCTGCGCTGAGATGCTCCTAGTCCTGGAGAAGATTGATGACAAGGACCTTCCCTCAGAGCCGACAAAGACAGAAAGCCTTCCCCTGGAGATGGCGCCCTGAACTTGGACTTGTAACCTACTGGACAGTGACAGAATAAATTTCTCTTTGTTAAAGCCATCCACTTGTGGTATTTCTGTTATAGCAGCACTAGATATCTAAGATAATCATTAATATTACATGCAAGTAAAATTTTGCTGAAGATCATTCAAAAGAGCTGCAGCAGTACATTGACAGGGAACTGCCGGAAATTCAAGCCAGATTCAAGAGGACGTGGAACAAGGGGTATTGTAGCTGATGTCAGATGGATCCTGGCTGAAAGCAGAGAATAAGAGAAAGATGTTTAGCTGTGTTTTATTGACTATGCAAAGGCCTTCAACTGTGTGTATCATAACAAATTATGGATAACATTTAGAAGGATGGGAATTCCAGAACACTTAATTGAGCTCATGAGGAACCTGTACACTGATCTAGAGGCAGTTGATCGAACAGACCAAGGGGATACTGCGTGGTTTAAAGTCAGGAGGTTTGTGTGTCAGAGTTGTATCCTTTCACCGTAACTACTCAATCTGCACGCTGAGCAAATATCCGAGAAGCTGGACTATATGAAGACTCATTAACAACCTGCTTTATGCAGATGACACAACCTTGCTTGCTGAAAGTAAAGAGAACTTGAAGCACTTACTGATGAAGATCAAAGACCACAGCCTTCAGTATGGATTACACTTCAACATAAAGAAAACAAAAATTCTCACAACTGGACCAATAAGCAACATCATGATAAATAGAGAAAAGATTGAAGTTGTCAAGGATTTCATTTTACTTGGATCCACAATCAACACCCATGGAAGCAGCAGTCAAGAAGTCAAATGATGCATTGTATTGGGCAAATCTGCTGCAAAAGACCCCTTGAAAATGTTAAAAAGCAAAGATGTCACCTTGAAGACTAAGGTGCACCTGACCCAAGCCGTGGTGTTTTCAATCGCCTCATATGCAAGTGAAAGCTGGTCAATGAATAAGGAAGACCAAAGAAGAACTGATGTCTTTGAATTATAGTATTGGCAAAGAATATTGAATGTACAATGGGTTGCCAAAAGAATGCACAAATCTGTCTTGGAAGAAGTACAGCAAGAATGCTTCTTAGAAACAAGGATGGCAAGGCTACATCTCATATACTTTGGACATGTGATCAGGAGGGACCAGTCACTGGAGAAGGACATCATGCTTGGTAAAGCAGAGGGTCAGTGAAAAAGAAGATGACCCTCAACCAGATGGACTGACACAGTGGCTGCAACAATGGACTCAAGCATAGCAACCATTGTGAGGATGGTGCAGGGCCAGGCAGTGTTTTGTTCTGTTGTACATAGGGTCGCTATGAGTCGGAACCTACTTGACGGCCCCTAACAACAACAACAGAGATCTTGGGGGGTAGAGAAGTAATAAGCCCTTGCATGTGCACCTGAATTTAGCTGAGCCTGGATTAATACTCATAGTTTGTCTCATCTTTCTTTTTTTTAATTTTTTCTTGCCTCTACTCGTTTCCAAGAAGGCCACTTTTGATAAAGCAGACTGGCTCACGTACTAGATGAAGGTATCTAATAGTGACATTCAGCTGACTCCAGGGCCGCTAACAACAACAACAGCAAACACATAGCTCTAATGCTCATCATTTTCCTTCCATAGCAGGTTTCTGTCTGGAGTCCCTCACCCAGTTCAAGGCACCACTATTCCCCTTATGGCCTAGACCAGAAATCTGGGTGTTGTCCTTGCCACCTCCTTCTTGCCATCCCGTCTCTTCTAGTCACCAAAGCCTGAAGACTTCACCTCCCAGTATTTTAAAGGATCCCTCTTGTTTATGACTCCTATCCTTCTTCAGGCCCCATCACTCCTCTCTCTCTCACCTGGTTTCCTGTCTCAGCTATCTGCTTGTCTGATGTGTCTGCATCCTCTCCCCATCACATTTACCTTCCGTGGGGTAATCTTTCTGAAACTCAAATCTGACCCAGTTGCTCCCTTATTTAAATATCTTCCATACTCCCCAAGTTTAATATAATGTCCTAAGTCTTTTATTTTTTAAAATATTTTCTTGTGCTTTAGGTGAAAGTTTACACAGCAAATTAGGTTCCCATTTAATGGTTTTCATACAAATTGTCCCGTGACATTGGTTATAATATTCACAATGTGTCAGCATTCTCGTGATTTCCATTCTGTTTGTTGTGTTTTCATTGATCTAGCTTCTCGTCCCCTCCTTGCCTTCTCACCATTGCTTTTGGGTAAATGTTGACTGTGTGGCCTCATATAGCTGATCGTTTAAGGAAGCACATTACTCACAGGTGATATTGTTTGTTTTATAAGCCAATCTATTGTTTGGCTGAAAGGTGACCTCCAGGAGTAGCCAAGTTCAAAGGGTATCTTAGGGTGATAGTCTCGGGAATTCCTCTAGTCTCTATTGATCCAGTAGGTCTGGTCTTCTTAGGAATTTGAATTTTGTTCTACGTTTTTCTCCCATTCTAACTGGGACCTTCTATTGTGTCTCTGGTCACAGGTGGGTGGTAGCAGTAGCCAGGCACCATCTAGTTCTCCATCTAGTTCTTCTGGTCTCAGGTTAGAAGAGGCTATTCATCCTATGGACTAGTTTCTCCCTTGCTTCTATGGTTTCCTTCGTTCTCTTTTGCTCCAGAGGAGTAGAGACCAATAGTTGTATCTTAGATGACTGCTTGCAAGCTTTTAAGACTCTAAACGCTACTCACCAAACTATGGTTTAGAACATTATCTTTATGAACTATGTTATGCCAATTGACTAAGTTGTCCCACAAGACTATGGTCCTAAGCCTTTTAACCCAGTAAACCAATTCTGAGTTGTTTAGATATGTCTAGGAAGTCTCTGTAGTTGTGCCCCCTATGTGTTTTATCATATATGTGGATAAATATGCAGCACGCATAAACATGTATATGCATATGCCTACAGATACAACCATACCTGCACATACATTTATATCATATGCCTTCCTATGTAGATATATGTATACATATCTACCTATGTAACCACTACACTTTTTTTTTGGTTGTTATTACTGTTGTTGCAAAATTGTATGTTATAGCATTTATTGAAATTGTCCCTTATTCTTGCATACTTCTTAGGGTCTTCATTTACCTTGGTCAAGTTGTGCAGACTTCACCCATACTGGGTACTGCCTTTCCTGTCACCAAAAATAACAAGTATCTACTATCTAGAAAGTGATTCCCCCACCCCCCATCACTGGTAAGCATCAAAGAATGTTTTCTGTGTGTATATCTATTCTTAACTTTTTATAATAGTGGGACCAAATACTCTTCCTTTTGTGATTGACTTATTTTACTCAGCATAATGTCCTCCACATTCATCCATGTTATAAGATATTTCATGGACTCCTCATTATTTATAATTGCATAGTATTCCATTGTGTGTATGTGCCACAATTTATTTTCCATTTAACCATTGATGGGCCCTTAGGTTGTTTCCATCTTTTTGTTATTGTGAATAATGCTGCAATGAACACAGGTGTGCATATGTCTATTTGTGTCACTGTTCTTATAGCTCTTGGATATATACCTAGAAGTGGGATTGTTGGATCATAAGGTATCTCTATTTCTAGCTTTTTGATGAAGCACCATACCATTTTCCATAGTGATTGTACCACTTCACAATCCCACCAGCAGTGTGTTAGAGTTCCAATTCTCCCCACGAACTCACCAGCATTTGTTGTTTTTTTTTTAATCAGCGTCATTTTTATAGGGGTGAGATGGTATCTCATTTTAGTTTTGATTTGCATCTCCCCAATGACTAATGATCGTGAGCTTCTTTTCATATATTTGTTGGCTGCCTGAATATCCTCTTTGGTGAAGTATCTGTTTGTGTCCTTTGCCCATTTTTTGATTGGATTATTTGTCTTTTTGTTGTTAAGTTGTTGAAGTTTTCTATATATTTTAGAGATTAAACCATTGTCGTATAAGTAGTTGCCGAAGATTTTTTTCCCAGTCTGTAAGTTCTATTTTTGCTCTCTTGGTAAAGTCTTTTGATGAGCATAGATATTTAATTTTTAGGAGGTCCCAGTTATCTAATTTATCTTCTGTTATTCATGCATTTTTAGTTGTGTTTGATAAGCTATTTATGCCAAAAATTAGGTCCCCTAGTTTTGTCCGTATATTATCTTCTAGGAACTTTATAGTTTTTGCTTTAACATTTAGGTCTGTGATCCATTTTGAGTTAGTTTTTGTGCATGGTGTGAGGTAGGGATCCTGTTTCATTTTTCTGCAAATGGATAACCAGTTTTATCAGCACCATTTGTAAAAGAAACTGTTTCTTCTCCATTGAATGGACTTTGACCTCTGTTAAAGGTCAACTGTCTGTAGATGGACAGATTTACTTCTGGGTTCTCAGTTCTTTTCCATTGGTCTGTGTGTCTCTCACTGAATCAGTATCAGGCTGTTTTGTTTTTTGTGGCTGTATAGTAAGTTTGGAGATGGAGAAGTGTGAGGCCTTTTTGTTCTTTTTCAATATTGCTTTAGCTATCTGGGGCCTCTTTCCACGTAAAGTTGGAGATTAGTTTTTCCATTTTATTAAAGAATGTTGTTAGGATTCGGATCGGGATTGCATTATATGTATAGATTACTTTGGGTAGTACTGACATTTTCACAATGTTAAGTCTTCCAATCATGAACATGAAATGTTTTCTCATTTATGTAGGTCTCTCTTGGTTTCTTTCAATTGTGTTTTATAGTTTTCCTTGTATAAGTCTTTTCACATCCCTGGTTAGGTTTATTACTAGATATTTTATCCTTTTGAGGGTTATTATAAATGGTATTGATTTCTTGATTTCTTTTTCAGAGTCCTCCTTTTTAATGTAGAGGAAATCAACTGATTTTTGTATGTCGATCTTGTACCCTGCAACTTTGTTGAATCCTTCTATTAGTTCCAGCAACTTTCTTGTGGAATCTCTGGGATCTTCTGTGTATAGGATCATGTCATCTGTGAATAAGGATACTTTTACTTCCTCTTTACCAATTTGGATACCATTTATTTCCCTTCCTTGTCTTATTGCTCTAGCTAGAACTTCTAGTACAATATTGAATAAGAGTGATGATAAATGGCATCCTTAGCTCATTCCTGTTCTCAAGGGGAATGTTCTCAATCTTTCTTTGTTGAGAATAATGTTGGATGTTTGTTTTGTATATTTGTCCTTAATTATGTTGCAGAATTTCTTTTTTATTCCTGTTTTGCTGAGAGTTTTTATCAGGAAAGGATGTTGGATTTTATCAAATGCCTTTTCTGCATCTATCGATATTATTATGTGATTCTTTTCCTTTGTTTTATTTATGTGGTGAATTCGTCATCCTAGGTATTTTGTGTGAATAACCAGCCCTTTGGTGACCTGGCCTCTGCCTAACTCTCTAGACTCAGCTCTTACCAGACCCTCCTGCTTGGTACCTCACGCTTCGGATTCCAAACATGCTGTTCTGTAATGCTTCACTAGAAATGTAACAGCAAACATAAATAGAAGGCAAATGACAAATAGGATAATATTTGTAATCTATATGAAAGTCCCTATGTGGGATACATGGGTTCAATTCCCGGCCAATACACCTCAGGCACAGCTACCACCCATCTGTCAGTGGTGGTTTATGTGCTGCTGTGATGCTAAACAGGTTTCAGTGGAGCTGCGAGACAAAGACAGACTAGGAAAAAAAGCCTGGCAATCTACTTCCAAACATCAGCCAGTGAAAATCTTATGGATCACAATGGTCTGATCCTGTCGTGCATGGGGTCACCATGAGTTGGGGTCTAACTTGACAGCAACTAACAACGACAATATAAAAGCCCAATGGTTAATATATAAATAGCTATTACAGTTCAATAAGAAAAACATGAGCAGTCCAAAAAGGATAAAAGATATAAACAGGCATTTCAAAAAAGAAAAAAATAAGCATAAGAAGAAATGCACAAACTCACTAGTATCAAAAGAAATACAAATTACGTAGGCATATAACCAAAAGAAGTGAAAGCAGAGACTCAAACAGATACGTGTACACCAATGTTTACTGCAGCACTATTTACAATAGCCAAAAGTGAAAACAACCTAAATGCCCATCAACAGATGAATGGATAAACAAAATATGGTACATACATACAATGGAATACTACTCAACCAGTAAGAGAAATTAAGTCTTGGTCCATGTTACAATATGGATGGAGCTTGAATAATTATGCTGAGTGAAATAAGTCAATCACAAGAGGACAAATATGACCTCACTTATATAAAAAGTAAAGAACAGGCAAATATATACAGACCAAAATTTATTAGTGGTTACCAGTAGTGGGGGGTGGGGGGGTGGGGAAGGGAAGGTTATTGTTTATGGCAGACTGAGTTTCAGTTTACAGTGAAGGAAAATATCATTGATTAAGGGTAGGGTTTGTACAACCGATTAATGTAATTACTGTCAATAAGTTGTACACCTGTTAAGAGTTGAATTAGCAACAGTTGTGTAATACATATATTTATAGCAACAACAACAAAGAGTAGTTGCCAAGACTACTATACAACCAAAGACATCATAGGATTTGATTCCTTGATTTGGAGGTTTAGTGTCATGATTTCATAGGACATCTCAGTTAACTGGCCTAAAATCATGTTCAGTGCTTCTTTTCTTCTTCCTAGTTCATTGCATAGTGCCTGGGGTCTTATAACCTTGCAAGCAGCCATCCAAAGCCAACAACTGATCTCTATTTGACAATGAAGGAAGAAGGAGAGTCAGCAATAGGAGGAGGAAATGAAATGTGTGGCCAATTGCCTCCATGAACAACTGCCCCTTTTGCCATGAGACCAGTAGAACTGGATGGTACCTGGCTACCATTACTAAACATTTTGATCCAGTGGTGTCTCTAGGGTTGGTGTCACCCAGTGCAGTAACTCATGGTGTCATCCCCCCCGCCAAGGACCCTCTCCCTTACCAGACCATACAGAATCCTTGCGGCAGCAACTAAAACAGCAGCGCGTGCTTGTAACTCATGCAGATGAAATCACGTGATATGAAGCATCATTATAATCGGGTAACAACAATAGCTCTGACCAGAGCACGTTAGAAGGTTCAAAAAGTAAATTACTGTAGAATTTTAGCCTTATAGGTACATTGATACAGGTAAGCTGGGCTTACGAAAAATATTTTTGTTGTTATAACTACTCTGATATTTTTATAAAAAATAATAAATTTATGCTGAAACTTTGCACTAAAATTTTATAGACAGTCATTTTGGCATGACCCCCTCTGACAATGTCACCCAGTGCAGTCTGCACCCCCTGCACCCCTATAGTGACACCACCATTTTAATTAAAGATTCTACAGAAGAATCCTGACCAAAAGGGGGAAAATGCAGCACAGAATTTAAAATTCTCACGGAATATGGACTTTCCACGGCTATGGAGGTTGGTTGAACCCCTGAAACTACTGCTCTGTGATAATCTTTAAACCTTAAACCAAGAACATCCCCTGAAGTCTTCTTAAAACCAAACAATAATTTAGCTTAAGTAGCAAAGAAAGTCTGCCTTGAGCATTGTGCTCTTTTAAGGTCTATCTATATGGGATCAAACTGACAACAGCAACTCAAAAGATCAGATAGGAAATTTAGGGGGCAGTGAATTTATGTCAACGGGTGATGAACAACTCGGAAAAGGAGAGTAATAATGGTTGCACGACTCAGAGACTGTAATAGATGTCACCGAATTGTACATGTAGGAATTGTCAAACTGATGTATGCTATGCTGTGTATATTCTCAACAACAACAAGAAAAATAAAATAAATTATAAATATATATATATAATATATATATTAATCAAATGATTCACACACACACACGCACAAAAGAAATGCAAATTAAAACAGCAATGACATACATTACTGTGCCTGTGTTGATGAAATGAGGGAAGTGGATTAAGACCTCTCTTACACAGTTGATACAGTACAAATTGGCAAAGAATTTCTCATGGGAAACTTTGCTATATGAATTAAAAATCTTTTTAAAAATGTACATAACATTGACTCAGCAACTCCACTAATACTCAGCAACTCCACTGATACAAAGGTATCCTAAAGAGATAATCAGTGGATTGAGCGTTTTTTTCATTTTAGGGATGTATAATACAATGTGGTTTATAATGGCAAATAAATGGAAATAATCCAAAGTTCCAACAACAGAACAATTTTAAAGTAAAATCCAAACACTAGAATTCTATGCAACCATTTAAAAGGGAAGTGTGGAAGTATAATTGTTGACATGAGAGGAATGTTCAACTATAAATTTTAAGAGAAAACAGTTTATAAAAATTTATTAAAACTTTAAAAATATATAGCATATTTTTATTAAAATTTATATGTATAAAATGTCAGGAAGATTATGTACCAAACTGTAAATATTTGTTAGTTATATCTACAATACACTTACTGGTGAGGGTATTTTGGAGGGGCCTTTCTATATTTTTCAAACTTTTAAGGATAAAAATGAATTCTCTTTAAAATAAAAAGTGATTTAAAAACTAACTCAAATAAAATTCCCAGACTTAGAGTTATTTATTATTGAAGGCAAAGACTTGAGCAACTTAATTTCAAAAATAAAATCAACAGTTTACTTCAACCCAGAAGGCATTTGTTCACCTTAGATCCAGGCATTGTTACGTGCTTGGTATAAGGAGAACTGTATTAACATGGTAATTCACACAGTTGTTTAAATAAACCTCGTGAAATTCCATTTTATAAAAACTTGTTTTGATTTATGAATTTTGACTATCATGCCAAAGCTATTTCATTGTTGATTGAGTTAGGTAATATAAATAAAATGCATTTAAAAATAAAATGACACAGTAACACGAGTATTTGCATTTGTTAAAACTCATTGAACTATACATTTATGATCTGAGCATTTTACTGCGTGTAATTATACTTCAAAAACGTGAAAGCACACCAACAAAAACATACATAAAAATGCCACAGAATATTTGACATTTTTTGTCTTGAATTTTTAATGGATCTCTAAGGAATCAATTAAAAACAAGATGCAGGAGAACTTCCATTTCTGACAATGGAGTAGCTGGTATTAGGCATACCTCCCACTGAAAACAACTCCAAAAGCTGCATAAAATAAAAATAACAACAATACTAACAACTGTTTGAAGGTATCAAAGCAAGACGAAGGAAGCCTGGCTGTGAGGGCTGAAGATCCCTATAGAACAAGAAATGCACTGAGGTGAGCTGAATATTCTGTGCACAAACACCCCTTAAGGCATTTTCTATCTTCTAAATTGTGCTTGTGTGAGGCTAAGTAACAAGACACGAAGAAGACAGCAGCTTCTGAGATGCCAAAAAGCTAAGCACAAATTTTGATTTCTTGATTTTAGAAAAACAAAGGCAACTTGATTCTAAGGACTCTTTTCAGAAAACAGACAAAAGGCCAAACCATGTTCTTTGTCCCACAGTTGACCCCCTTGGCCTTTGGCTTTTTTTTTTTTTTTTTTTATAAATATGTCTAATATTTAGAAAAATACTTGTTTTTCCCCTTTAATACTATTAATACTAGTCTAGTAGAGGGAGGAACAGGGAAGACATGGCTGCCTGTCCTGTCCAGTCCGAAGGACTGCCTCCTCATGGTAATGCTTGTCATACATGCCTGGAACAGAAATGGGGATGAAATTAATAAAATTTTCTATTAGGACTAGCACTGTACATTGTTTTTATCTAGGCTTATGCTTTGGAGCATGTACACTTGTATATGCGTGATCACATGTGCCCACATGTACAAAGGTACAGTATTAGGAAGCAGAACTTTCTGGAGATGCAGAATCTAGATAATTCTGATCCTTAAAAAAAAAAAAAACCAGTTGCAGTGGCCATCTAAGATACAACTATTGGTCTCGTCCTTTCGGGAGCAAAGGAGAGTGAAGGAAACAAAAAACTCAAGGAAGAATTAGTCTGCGGTACTAATGGCCCATGCAAACCATAGCCTTTTCTAGCCTGAGACCAGAAGAACTAGATGGTGCCTGGTTGCCACCACCAGCCATTCTGACCAGGGACACAATAAAAGTTCCCGGTTAGAATGGGAGAAAAATGTAGAACAAAACTCAAATTCATAAAAAAGGCCAGACTTATTGGACTGATAGAAACTAGAGGAACCTCCAAGACTTGTTGTTAGGTGCTGGAGAGTCGGTTCCAACTCATAGCGACGGTATGTAAAACAGAATGAAACACTGCCCGGTCCTGCACCATCCTCACAATCAGTTATGCTTAAGCCCATTGTTGCAGCCACTGTGTCAATCCATCTTGTTGAGCGTCTTCCTCTTTTTCCCTGATCCACTACTTTACCAAGCATGATGTCCTTCTCCAGGGACTGATCCCTCCTGATAACATGTCCAAAGTATGTGAAATGTAATCTCGCCTTCGTTGCTTCTAAGGAGCATTCTGGTTGTACTTCTTCCAAGACAGATTTGTCCTCTCTTTTGGCAGTGCATGCTTTTTTCAATATTCTTCCCCAACACCACAATTCGACGTTTTCAATCTTCTTCAGTCTTCCTTATTCATCATCCAGCTTTCCCATGCATATGAGGCAATTGAAAACAGCACTGCTTGGGTCAGGCACCGCTTAGTCTTCAAGGTGACATCTTTGCTATTTAACACTTTAAAGAGGTCTTTTGCAGCAGATTTGCCCAGTGCAACGTGTCTTCTGATTTCTTGACTGCTGCTTCCATGGGTGTTGATTGGATCCAAGTAAAATGAAATCCTTGACAACTTCAATTTTTTCTCTGTTCATCATGATGGTGATTGTTTGTCCAGTTGTGACAATTTTCGTTTTCTTTATGTTGAGATGTAATCCATACTGAAGGCTGTGGTCTTTGATATTTGTCAGTAAGTGCTTCAAGTCCTCTTCACTTTCAGTAAGCAAGGGTGTGTCATCTGCATAATACAAGTTGTTAATGAGTCTTCCTCCAATCCTGATGCCTCGTTCTTCTTCATATAGTCCAGCTTCTCGGATTATTTACTCAGTATACAGATTGAATAAGTATAGTGAAAGGATACAACTATCCTGAATTTAAACCACACAGTATCCCCTTGTTCTGTTCCAACAACTGCCTCTTGTACCATGTACAGGTTCCTCATGAGCACAATTAAGTGTTCTGGAATTCCCATTCTTTGAAATGTTATCTATAATTTGTTATGATCTACACAGTCAAATGTCTTTGCATAGTCAGTAAAACACAGGTAAACATCTTTCTGGTATTCTCTGCCTTCAGCCAGGATCCACCTGACATCAGCAATGATGTCCCTGGTTCCACATCGTCTTATGAATCTGGCTTGAATTTCTGGCAGTTCCCTTTTGATGTACTGCTGCAACTGCTTTTGAATGATCTTCAGAAAAATTTTACTTGCAAGTGATATTAATGATATTGTTTGATAATTTCCGCACTTGGTTGGATCACTTTTCTTGGGAATAGGCATAAATATGGATCTCTTCCAGTTGGTTAGCCAGGTAGCTGTCTTCTAGATTTCTTAGCGTAGAGGAGTGAGCACTTCTAGCTCTGCATCTGTTTGCTGAAACATCTCAATTGGTATTCCATCATTTCCTGGAGCCTTGTTTTTTGCCAGTGCCTTTAACACAGCTTGTACTTCTTCTTCCAGTACCATCAGTTTCTGATCATATGCTACCTTCTGAAATGGTTGAACGTCAACAAATTCTTTTTGATATGGTGACTGTGTGTATTCCTTCCATATTCTTTTGATGCTTCCTGAGTCATTTAATATTTTCCCTGTAGAATCCTTCAATATTATAACTCGAGGCTTATATTTTTTCTTCAGTTCTTTCAGCTGGAGAAATGCCAAGCGTGTTCTTTTTGGTTTTCTGTCTCCAGGTCTTTTCACATGTCATTATAATACTTTACTTTGTCTTCTGGAGCCACCCTTTGAAATCTTCTATTTAACTCTTTTACTTCATCATTTCTTCCTTTCACTTTAACTACTCGACTTTCAAGAGCAAGTTTCAGAGTCTCTTCTGACATCCATTTTGGTCTTTTCTTTCTTTCTGGTCTTTTCTTTCTTTCCAGTCTTTTTAATGATCTCTTGCTTTCTTCGTGTATAAATGTATCCACAACTCATCTGGTCTTTGGTCATTAGTGTTCAACAAGTCAAATCTATTCTCGAGATGGTCTCTAAATTCAGGAAGGATATACTCAAGGCTGTACTTTGGCTCTTGTGGACCACTCAAGGCTGTACTTTGGCTCTTTTCGACCTGTTCTAATTTTCTTCAGTTTCATCTTGAACTTGCTTATGAGCAATTGATGGACTATTCCACAGTGAACCCCTGGCCTGTTCTGACTGATAATATTGAACTCTTCCATCAACTCTTTCCACAGATGTAGTCGATTTGATTCCTGTGTATTCCATCTGGCGAGATCCACATGTATAGTTGCCATTTATGTTGGCGTCATTGATCTCTGGCGTCACTTCTATCACCAAGGCCATATTTTCCAACTATCGATGCTTCTTCATTGTTTCCAACTTTTGCATTCGAATCACCAGTAATTATCAATGCATCTTGATTGCATGTTTGTTCAGTTGCAGAATGCAGAAGTTGGTAAAAATCTTCAGTTTCTTCATCTTGGCTTTAGTGGTTGGTGCATAAGTTTGAATAATAGTCATATTAACTTGTCTTCCTTGTAGGTGTATGGATATTATCTTATCACTGACAGCATTGTACTTCAGGATAAATCTTGAACTGTTCTTTTTGATGATCAATGTAATGCCATTCCTCTTCAAGTTGTCATTCCCAGCATAGTAGACCATATGATTGTTTGATTCAAAATGGCCAATACCAGTCCATTTCAGCTCACTAATGCCTAGGATATCTATATTTATACATTCCATTTTTGATGATTTCCAATTTTTCTAGATTCATACTTCGTATATTCCACGTTCCAATTATTAATGGATGTTTGCAACTGTTTCTTCTCATTTTGAGTCTTGCCACATCAGCAAATGAAGGTCCTGAAAGGTTGATTCTATCCACGTCATTAAGGTCAACTCTACTTTGAGGAGGCAACTCTTCCCTAATAGTCTTTTGAGTGCCTTCCAACCTGAGGGGCTCATCTTGGCACTATATCAGACAATGTTCTGCTGCTATTCATAAGATTTTCACTGCCTAATTCTTTTCATTAGTCGACTGCTGGGTCCTTTCTAGTCTGTCTTAGTCTGGAAGCTCAGCTGTGAAACCTGTCTGCCATGGGCGACCCTGATGGTATTTGAATACCGGTGGCATAGCTTCTAGCATCACCGCAACATGCAAGCCCCCGCAGTACACCAAACTGACAAACACATGCGGGGCCCCTGGGACTAGCACCCTTTTAACATGGAACTGAAGCCACTCTTGGAGTTCACCTTTCAGTCAAACAATAGATTGGCTTACAAAATAAACAATATCAACCTTGAGGAATGTGATCCCTTAAATAATCAACCATATGAGCCCAAATGGTCAACATTTACCCAAAAGCAAAGATGAGAAGGCAAGGAGAAGCAGGGAAACTGGGTGGATGAAAATAGGGCAGGCGAGGTGGAAATGGTGAGAGTGCTGAAACATTGCGGAGATTGTAACCAATGTCAGAACAATTTGTGTATGAGTTATTGAATGGGAATCTTATTTGCTATGTAAACTTTCACCTAAAACACAATAAAATATTAAAAAAAATAAAAGTTGCTATTGCGTTGACTCCAACTGATGGCAACCCCATGTGTGTCACAGTAGAACTGTGCTCCATAGAGCGCAGTTTTGGAAGTAGATTTTTTGGAAGTAGATCGCCAGACATTTCTTCTGAGGTGCCTCTAGGTGGACTCAAACCTCCAACTTTTCAGTTAGCAGCAGCATATGTTAACCGTTTATATCACCCAATGACTTGATTCTTAGAAAATAATAAATGTATCTCAACAAGACACAGATTTACTAGCTGTGGAGACAATATGAAGTTAATCAAAAAATATGCATTCAACTTATTTGTATTTGGGCAGTAAAGTACTGGCATTTCATTTTTCTTAATATCCAATGTAAATGCTCAAATAAGGAATGGATGGCCTTGTTGAGATATTAGTCACTGATACGAGTTGAATTGTGTCCTCCAAAAGATATGTTGAAGTCCTAACTCCCAGTACCTGTGAATGTGGCCTTGTTTAGAAATAGAGTCTTTGAAGATGTTATCAGCTAAGTTAACATGAGGTCATACTGGAGTAGGGGGAGTCCTAACCCAGTCTGAGTGCTCTTCATATGAAAGAGGAGAGCAGACACAGAGAGACAGAGGAAAGACAGTCACATAACGATGCATCTACATGCCAGGGAGCACCTGGGGCTACCAGAAGCTGAAGCTGAGAGAGACAAGAAAGGATCTTCCCCCAGAGACTTCATAGAGAGCATGACCCTGCTGACAGAACTGTGAGAGAATAAAGTACTGTTGTTTAAAGCCACCCACTCTGTGCTACCTTGTTATGGTAGTCCTAGGAAATTAATGCAGTCACGAAGCAGAGTTACTCCTATCAGTGACTGACCAGAATTCCCAGCATGATCTCAGAGTAAATCAGGACTTTGAGAAAATCAGCTTCTGGAAGAGTTTAGCATTTTCTTCCCATGGGTCTGTGCTCCTGTGGTATTCATGCCTCATCCATTTCCTTTGGGGTTTGTAGAGGTGACAGTGGCCCAGGCTCCAAGCCTCTGGGTGGTCTGACTGGTTATGTAACCTACACTGTTTCATGCTTCCTTCACCGTGTTCAATGTCTCACACAGAGAGAGTTTTCCGAAATGCTTTCTCTGTCACTTCACAGAGGCAGGACAACCATCACTTTCACTTTTTCTGTCTTGGGAATTTGCAGTACATGAATGACCAGCTGATTTTTGGTAGCTTGCCTACCTGGATCAGAAGCTTCAGGAAACCACAGGATCTTCCATCCTGAGCTGTGGCTGCTCATGGTTAGAAACTATTTTGTGTGGTAAATTTGAACAGCTTTGCAGGAACCTCTATATAAGTAGTAGGAAATGACATGATAGTTTGTCTTTTCATTTTGGTTTAAAAATAACAAAATGTGAATCATTGTTTTAAAAAAGTCAGGGAACTTGGCAAAAAAAAATTAAATCCTGAGGAAATTCTTTCTCTCTCCCTCCCTCCCTCCTTCTCTACCTCCCTTCCTGCCTTCCTCTGGAGCCTAACAAAAACTGATGCAGAACTCACTGGCTCTGACCTGAAAAACAACCCCATGGTGCCATGTGGTCATCCTAGAAGACAGGATTTTTCTAGAGGACAACCGAGTGGCCCCCAGATGTACAATTTGGGAAAAAATTCTCACAAGATTAAGCTCACCAGGTGACAATAAGGCAGTAGGCCAGAGTGGGGTTGATCAGGCAACCATAAGAGGCTGCATACTTTCATTTCTTGGTTTTATAAAAATTAAAATTAACTTTGTCAACCTGGAGACAACTTGACTATTTATTGAATACTTACTATGTGCCATGTATTGTGCTAAGTTTTTTTACGCTGATTACTTTTCACAAAACCCTTTAAAGTAAGTTCTAATATCATTCCCATTCTATAGATAAGAAAATTGAGGTGTAGAAAGGGTTAAGTCATTGATCTCAGGTTACAGAACAAGCAAGTGGCACACCCAAGATTTGAACCCAAGTCATTGCCTATGTCCTTAACTAGTAAAAAGAGAGGCAAGCATCCAGCCAGCTTGGCATGTTGATCAGCCTACAGCATGGGGTTGGCCCTTTAGAGCTGTCTCCAACCTAGGCCTCCATGGACTTAGGTGTGAGTCCTAGGTAAATGTTGTTATTGTTATTGTTAGTTGCTGTTCATTTGGTTCTGACTCATGGTGACCTTATGTATAACAGAACAAAGCATTGCCCAGTCCTATGCCATCCTCATGATTGTTTGTGTGTTTGAGCCCATAGTTGTAGCTACTGTGTCAATCCATCTCATTGAGGGTTTCCCTCATTTTTGCTGACCCTCTATTTTACCAAACATGGTGTCCTTTTCTAGTGATTGGTCTTTCCTGATGACATGTCCAAAATAAGTGAGCCCTAAGTCTCTTCATCCTTGCTTCTAAGCAATATTCTGGTTCTATTTCTTCTAAGACCGATTTGTTCATTCTTCTGGAGGTTGCAAATAAAAATGGATGAGATTTGACTGCAGGAAGTGGGGCCAAGATGGTGGAGTATTCAGATACTTCCTGTGGTCCCTCTTACAGCAAAGACTTGAAAAACCAGTGAATCAATTATATGTGACAGTCTAGGAGCCCTGAACATCAAAGACAAAGTTGAGGAATCGGACTGAGCAGTAGAGGGAGGGAGAGACAGTTTAGAAGCACTGAGTTGTTGCCAGACCTGACCTGGCCAGCACTGGAACCTTGCAGGCTGGATTGGCTAGCACACAAGGGGTGAGGCAAGGAGTGGTGCTCGGGACATGTTTTCCACGTCAGGAGAGACCGAGTGGCAGAGAGTCTTTTCAAGCCTCCAGAACCACCAAGAAAGGACACTCAACTGGCAAAAGATAAGTACAAGTGTCTAACCTACTACACAGATCAAAACCCCCCTCATTTTGGAAGTACCTCTCTCCCATTTACCTGCCCTCTCCTTACTCTGTATTGGGTCTCGGTCTGGCTTCAGAGATTGCTGCACACCCTGAGCCAGAAATAGGCTCCATCGTGCTCCCTGAGCCATTCTCTTGGCTTTGCAGAGGAAAGAAATGAACAAACAGGAAAAAATAATCTTCCAGCTCCCCTAAGCTGGGAACTCAGGGCAGACACAGCCCCTTTGCCTAGGCACAAGCATAAGCGGTCTGTGGACTTTGAATGCCTTTCACCCCTGCAAAGACCTGTGTGGGCCCATTTCAACAACATAGGCCCTCTTTAGCACAGTACAACAGGGTATATACCTGAAGCTTATTTTCAATTGTATCAGCTATAAGTGAGAGTGGCAGATTCGTGACATTCAATACCTCCCTGCCCATTAAGCAGTGTCCTCATTTACCCACATCAGGGGCCTGAGGACTGGTGGCTCCACCCACTCCACAAAGCCACCCACGAGAGGGGTCCGAGAATAAGTGGTGACTCCCAGTCCTTACAGCCAACAGCATTGGGTGCCCATAGTCCAGCTGCAAAACTCATCCACGTATGCACTCTAGGGAACAGGGTCACACCTTCCACCCAAACACTCGGGGGCAGCCGTCAGCCCTCTGCCTTCCTTGCTCAGCACATGACCCCCTACTGCAGCCAGATACTTGTGCCTACTCCAATCACCCCTACCCATCTAGGACTGTAGGTGAGAGCCTGCTGCACAAATTCAGTGATTGATGACCTGGACACCTGTGCTGAATCCACACAAGAAAAGTAAATGTACTCCTGGGCTCACATACCTAGTAACAGTTCAAGCCACCTGGAGATAGGAAGTGAGAGCTTCAAAGATGCCAATAATCAAACACATGAGCTTCCTATTTGGGCATATCAAAACAAAACAAAACAAGAAGCTAGAACACAGTGAGCAAACATAAATAAATATAACAACTTATTGATGCCTCAGAGACAACAGTCACTATCAAATCACATAAAGAGGGAGACATGATGGCTTCAGCAAGCCACCAAAACAAAGAATTGAGAAATCTTCTGGAGGAAGAAAACTTCTCGGCATTACTGGAGGTAGAATTCAAAAGATTAATATACAGAGCTCTTCAAGATATCCAGAAGGAGATCAGGCAAAACACAGACCAAGCCAAGGAACATACAGACAAAGCAACAGAGGAACTTAAGAAAATTATAGAAAAGCGCAGTGATAAATTTAACAGGTTGCAAGAATCCATAGAGAGACAGCAAACAGAAATCCAGAAGATTAACAATAAAATTTCAGAATTAGACAACTCAATAGAAAGTCATAGGAGCAGAATTAAGGCAATGGAAGTCAGAATTAGTGAGACTGAAGATAAAGCACTTGACACCAACTTATTTGAGGAAAAATCAGATAAAAGGATTTTTAAAAATGAAGAAACCCTAAGAATTATGCAGACTCTATCAAGAGGAATAACTTACAAGTGATTGGAGTACCAGAACAGGGAGGGATAACAGAAAATACAGAGAGAATTGTTGAAGATTTGTTGACAGAAAATTTCTCTGATATCATGAAAGATGACAAGATATCTATACAAGAAGCTCATGGAATCCTACACAAGGTATATCTCAAAAGGAAGTCACCAAGACATATTACAATCAAACTTGTCAAAACCAAAGATAAAGAGAGAATTTTAAGAGCAGCTAGGGATAAATGAAAAGTCATCTACAAAGGAGAGACAGTAAGACTAAGCTCTGACTACTCAGCAGAAACCATGCTGGCAAGAAGGCAATGGGATGACATATATAAAGACTTCAAGGAAAATTGCCAGCCAAGAATTATATATCCAGCAAAACTGTCTCTCAAATATGATGGCAAAATTAGGGCATTTCCAGATAAACAAAGTTTAGGTAATTTGTAAAAAACAAACCAAAATTACAAGAAATACTAAAGGAAGTCTTCTGGATAGAAAATCAATAACATTGGATAACAAACCAAGACTAGAATACAGGACAGAACAACCATGTATCAACACAGATACAGAAGTTACAAAAAGAAATCAAAGTTAAAACACTGAAAATAAGGAAGCAGAGACATGAATATGTAAAACATGAGAACATTAAAACAAAAAAGAGGGACTAAATAATGGAGTCATAGATCTTTCACATGGAGAGGAAATCAAAGTGATATAAAGAAATAAAAGACTGGTTTAAACTTAGAAAAATAGGGGTAAATATTAAGGTAACCACAAAGGAAACTAACAATCCTACAAGTCAAAATAAAAAAAATGGAAAAATATAAAGACTCAGCAAACAGAAAATCAACAACAGTGAAAAAGATGAAAAGAAGATACATAAAGAAAAACGACTCAACACAGAAAATTAAGTGGAACAAAGAAACTGTCAAAGACACAAAAAAAGACATCAAAATTATAGCACTAAACTCATATTATCAATAATCACGCCGATGGTAAATGGACTAATGTACCAATAATAGACAGAGAGTGGCAGAACAGATAAAAAAAACACAATCCATCTATATGCTGCCTACTAGAGACACATCTTAGACCTAAAGACACAAACTAAAACTCAAAGGATGGAAAAAAATATATCAAGCAAACAATAATTAAAAAAAAAAAAAAGGAGTGGCAATATTAATCTCTGACAAAATAGACTTTAAAGCAAAATCCACCACAAAGGATAAAGAAGGACACAATATAATGATTAGAGGGTCAATACATCAGGAGGACATAACCATAATAAATATTTATGCACCCAATGACAGTGCTCCAAAACACATAAAACAAACCCTAACAGCCTTCAAAAGAAAAATAGACAACTCCACAATAATAGTAGGAGACTTCAATACACCACTTTTGGTGTAGGACAGAACAGCCACAAAGAAGCTCAATAAAGACACGGAAGATGTAAATGTCACAATCAACCAACTTGATCTCATAGACATATACTGAATACTCCACCCAATAGCAGCCAAGTATATTTTCTTTTCCAACTCACAAGGAACACTCTCCAGAATAGACCACATACTAAGCCACAAAGCAAGCCTTAACAGATCCAAAGCATCAAAATATTACAAAGCGTCCTTTCTGACTGTAAAGCCATAAAAGCAGAAATCAATAACAGAAAAAGCAAGGAAAAAAATCAGATAAATGGAAACTGAACAACACACTGTTCACAAACTACTGGGTTATGGAAGAAATTAAGGACAGAATAAAGAAACTCACAGAGTCAAATGAGAATGAAAACACATCCCACCAGAACCTTTGGGACACAGCAAAAGCAGTGCTCAGAGGTCAACTTACAGCAATCAATGTACACATCCAAAAAGAAGAAAGGGCCAGAATCACAACATTAACCCTTCAACTTGAACAAGTAGAAAGAGAGCAGCAAATGAAGCCCTCGGGCACCAGAAGAAAGGAAATAATAAAAATTAGAGCAGAATTAAATGAAATAGAGAACAGAAAAACAATTGAAAGAGTTAACAAGACCAATAGCTGGTTCTTTGAAAACATCAACGAAATCAATAAACCATTGGTGAAACTGACAAAAGAAAAACAAGAGAGGAAGCAAATAATTCGAATAAGAAATGAGATGGGCAAAATCACAACAGACCCGACTGAAATTAAAAGAATCATAACAGAATACCATGAAAAATTGTACTCCAACAAATTTGAAAATCTAGAGGAAATGGGCAATTTTCTAGAAACACACTACCTACCTAAACTAACACAAACAGAGGTAGAACAACTGAACTAAACTATAACAAAAGAAGAGATTGAAAAGGTAATTAAAATACACTCCCAACAAAAAAAAAAATTCCTGCCCCTGACGACTTCACTGGAGAATTCTACCAAACTTTCAGAGAAGAGTTAACACCACTACTATTAAAGGTATTTCACAGCATAGGACGTGATGGAATACTCCCAAGCTCATTCTATGAAGACAGCATAACCCTGATACCAAAACCAGGTACAGACACCACAAAAAACAGAAAATTGCAGACCAGTATCCATCATGAACATAGATGCAAAAATCCTCAACAAAATTCTAGCCAATAGAATTCAACAACATATCAAAAAAATAATTCACCACGACCAAGTGGGATTCATACCAGTTATGCAGGGATGGTTCAACATTAGAAAAACAATCAATGTAATCCATCACATTAATAAAACAAAAGACAAGAACTACATGATCTTATCAATTGATGTAGAAAGGCATTTGACAAAGTCCAACACCCATTCATGATAAAAACTCTCAGCAAAATAGGAATAGAAGGCAAATTCCTAAACTTAATAAGGGGCATTTATACAAAGCCAACAGCCAGCATCATCCTACATGGAGAGAGTCTGAAAGCATTCCCCTTGAGATTGGGAACCCAACAAGGATGCCCTTTATCACCACTGTTATTCAACACTGTGCTGGAAGTCCTAGCCAGAGCAATTACTCTAGAAAGAGAAATAAAGGGCATCCAAATTGGTAAGGAATAAGTAATAGTATCCCTATTTGTGGATGATACGATCTTATAAACAGAAAACCCAAAAAAATCCACAAGAAGAAAACTACTGGAACTAATAGAAGATTTCAGCAAAGTATCAGGATACAGGATAAACATGCAAAAATCAGTTGGATTCCTTTACACCAACAAAGAGAACTTCGAAGGAGAAATCACCAAATTAATACCATGTACAATAGCCCCTAAGAAGATAAAACACTTAGGAATAAACCTAACCAGAGACATAAAAGATCTATACAAAGAAAACTACAAAACACTACTGCAAGAAAACAAAAGAGACCTACATAAGTGGAAAAACATACCTTGTTCATGGAAAGGAAGACTCAACATTGTGAAAATGTCAATTCTAACCAAAGTGATCTACAGATACAATGCAATCCCGATCCAAATTCCAACGGCATTTTTTAATAAGATGGAGAAACAAATCATCAACTTCATATGGAAAGGGAAGAGGTCCTGAATAAGTAAAGCATTACTGAGGAAGAAAAACAAAGTGGGAGGCCTCACACTACCTGATTTTAGAACCTGTTATACTGCCACGGTAGTCAGAACAACCTGGTACTGGTACAACAACAGTTACATAGACAAATGGAACAGAATTGAAAATCCAGACATAAACTCATCCACCCATGAGCAGCTGATATTTGACAAAGGCCCAAAGTCCATTAATTGGGGAAAAGACAGTCTCTTTAACAAATGGTGCTGACATAACTGGATACCCCTCTGCAAAAAAATGAAACAAGACCCATACCTCACACCATGCAAAAAACTAACTCAAAATGGATCAAAGACCTAAATATAAAATTGAAAGAGATAAAGATCATGGAAGAAAAAATAGGGACAATGCTAGGAGCCCTAATACATGGCATAAACAGAATATAAACCATAAGTAACAAAGCACAAACACCAGATGAGAAACTAGATAAGTGAGAGCTCCTAAAAATCAAACACTTATGCTAATCAAAAGACTTCACCAAAAGAGTAAAAAGTCAACCTACAGACTGGGACAAAATTTTGGCTACGACATATCTGATCAGGGTCTAATCTCTAAAATCTACAAGATACTGCAAAACTTCAACAACAAAAGACAAATAACCCAATTAAAAAATGGGCAAAGGATATGAACAGGCACTTCACCTAAGAAGACATCCAGGTGGCTAACAGATATATGAGGAAATGTTCACGATCATTAGCCATTAGAGAAATGCAAATCAAAACTACAATCAGATACCATCTCACTCCAGCAAGGCTAGCATTAATCCAAAAAACACAAAATAATAAATGTTGGAGAGGTTGTGGAGAGACACTGTTGGTGGGAATGTAAAATGGTACAACCACTTTGGAAACTGATTTGGTGCTTCCTTAAAAAGCTAGAAATAGAAGTACCATATGATCCAGCAATCTCGCTCCTTCGAATATATCCTAGAGAAATAAGAGCCATCACCGAATAGATATATGCACACCCATGTTCACTGCAGCACTGTTTATGATAGCAAAAAGATGGAAACAACCTTAGGTGCCCATCAATGGACAAATGGATAAATAAACTATGGTATATTCACACAATGGAATACTATGCAATGTTAAGAAGGATGAATCCGGGAAACATCTCATAACATGGATGAATCTGGAAGGCATTATGCTGAGTGAAATTAGTTACAAAAGGACAAATATTGTATGAGACCACTATTATAAAAACTCAAGAAAATGTTTAACTGCAGAAGAAAACATTCTTTGATGGTTATGAGAGTGGGGAGGGGGGTGGAGGGAAATTCACCAGATAGTAGAGAAAAATTATCTTAGGTAAAGGGAAGGACAACACACAATACAGGAGAAGTCAGGTCAACTGGACTCAACCAAAAGCTAAGGAGTTTCCTGAACACAATGAAACACTTTGAGGGACAGTGTAGTAGGGGCAGGGGTCTGAGGACATCTAGGTCAATTGGCATAACAAAGTTTATTAAGAAAATGTTCTGCATCCCACTATGGTGAGTGGCATCTGTGGTCTTAAAAGCTAGCGAGCAGCCATTTAAGATGCATCAGTTGGTCCCAACCCACCTGGAGCAAAGGAGAATGAAGAACACCAAAGACACAAAGAAATATTAGCTCAAGAGACAAAAAGAGCCGCATAAACCAGAGACTCCATCAGCCTGAGAGCAGAACTAGATGGTGCCCGGCTACCACCACTGACCACCCTGACAGGGAACACAACAGAGAGTCCTTAACAGAGCAGGAGAAAAGAGAGATGCAGTACTCAAATTCTAGTAGGGAAAAAAAAAAGACTTAATGGTCTGACTGAGACTGGAGGAACACCAGAAGACATGGCGCCCAGACTCTCTGTTAACCCAGAACTAAAACCGTTCCCAAAGCCAACTCTTCAGACAAAAATTAGACTGGATGATAAGACATTAAGTGATACTTGCGAAGAGTATGCTTGTTAGTTCAAATAGATACACAGGACTAAATGGGCAACTCCTGTCTAGGGGATAGATGAGAAGACAGAAAGGGATAGGAGCTGATTGAATGGACATGGGAAATCCGGGGTGGAAAGGAGGAGTGTGCTGTCACACTATAGGAATAACAACTAGGGTCACATAACAATGTACATATAAATTTTTGTATGAGAAACTAACTTGAGCTGTAAACTTTCACCCAAAGCACAATAAAAAAATTTTTTTTTGAAAAAGGATGAGATTCTTTCCCTCTAACAATCTTTAGGACATTGTTGTATCAGCAGCTTTGCTTTGACATCCACATGAAAGAGTATAAGATAAAAGTGAGAAAATGATATTTTGCACTTAAATATGAGACAGTGTGTCTATGATACCCCAAGGCTGCCACTCCATGTCTCCTTCTGTATCCCAACAACCATTGTCCTGGCTATCATTTCTCACCAGAGCTATAATTAGAGAACCCTGTCTCCCTGCCTCCAGACACCCATACCTCTGGTCCCCACTTCCAGCTTCTAGAAAGTCACCAGAATAATCTAGCTAAAACATAACCTTCATTGCTTTGTGCCCCTGCCGAGACAATCACTTAGCTTAGTCACATGACTTACCACATCCTCCTCCATGTCTTTCTTCCACAGCCTCCTCCCCTCCTGCCCTGTGTTTTACCCACCCACAGCCCTGGTCTTCCCTTCCCTTCCTGTAACATGCTGTCTCAATCTCAGTGACTGCTCATACTGGTCCTCCTATCTAGAACACTCATCTCCTGCAGCCATCACTTGCCCCAAGGAAGCCATACCTGAGTTCTCTCAGCTAGGGTATGTTCTTCCTCCGGTACTCTCAGAGAATCCTGTCCATACCCTTCATAAAATGTTTCATGTTGTTTAAAAGTTATCTGTGCAAGTGTCTTCACTCTCATGTGTGTGAACTGAAATAAATGAAATTGAACCCTCTCTTCTGAACCATAGTCTTAGTGTTATGAAGGACACTGGTTATCATTTAGTCCAGGGATTCCCAAACTCCCCTGAATTTATTAAAAACACCAATTCCTGGATGCTGTGCAAATCTTCCTCACAAAGTCCAGGGGAGAGGCCTGGAACACTGTCCATTGAGCAAGGGCTGCCTGGTGATACTTGTCTTCATGTAAGTTTGAGGCACAGTGATCTACCGCAATGATTCCCAAAGAACTGGCACTTGAGTAGTAACATAAATATAACCTGAGGAGCTTGTTGAAAACAGAGATTCTTGAGCTTTACTCTGTAAAGTCTTGTTGGTAAATCACTTCAGGTCAATAGCCATGTGCAGGTAGATTTTTAACTATGAGTACAGCTCACCTCTCCCAACTTCCCAAACCTCCATTCAATGCTTATCCAGCTACCCTTGACCATTTCTGGGGGGTGGGGTGGAAGGATGGGCTCTCAAAGCCTTTTCCCTGCCTAGGATCACTACTGCCTGAATATTATTCTAAACCTTTTGTCCCGTACTCTTTCAGCAATGAAACCCATGCATGCTAACAGTTTACACATCTCACATCCAGAATTAAGATGCAAGAATAAGACTTTTAAACTCAGCCTTTATGGTGCCACTCTAACAAAAGACCATGTTCCCAGCTACTTTGTAAGTAAATGGATTTTTGACCACTCCCATGTGTCAGCTATGCTTACAGGTCATTTTAGAGATGAATGGCATCTCTAGGAGCCATCTGAAGACCACCAATTTGCTTCTTAAAACCCCAAAATGATCCCTGATTGCTCTACTAGAACACAATATTTTCCCCAGAGAGAATTAAAAGTGGTCCCTTGGCTAACGTGGCAGTACAGATCATAGCGTAAATAATTCATAAACACCTCTGCAATCTCATGGAGAAGAGTAGTGAAAGACATCTATAAATAGGAACATTGACACATTTATTTGACTTTGTATGTACATGTGCAATATAGGACTTCAACTTTTCCCATGGATAGTTGGTGTTGATGGAGATGAGGCCACAAAGAACCAAGGTGAGGTACAGAAGAGAAGAGACAGAGCACAGGCAGAGACATAGGCATCTTTAAAAGCTCAACCCCCTCTAGCCCTCTTTGAATCCATCACTTCCTCCTTGCTGGAGATCTGACAACTCTCCTGGGAACCTCCTTGACTCTGACATCCTGTATGAATTCATAACTCTTGTCTGTTGTTGGTGGCACAGTGATTAAGAACTTGGCTGCTAACCAAAAAGTTCAGCAGTTCGAATCCACCAGCCACTCCTTGGAAACCCTATGGGGCAGTTCTACTGTGTCCTATAAGGTTGCTATGAGTCAGAATCGACTCAACAGCAATGGGTTTGGTTTCAATAAGTTTGCCTGCTGTTGGGGATCCCTGCCCAGCCCCCACCTTCTCTGATGTCTAGATACCACAGCTGGTCCTTCTAGCTACTTACAAAGCCCCAGTGATGACTTGGAATGGGGTATACTTTGAAAGCTCCCAGCATGTGCATTGCAGAACCAAAGATATTCTGGTTTTGTCATATCTCATAAGAAGAGATTGTTATAGGCTGTAGCTTACAGCCATGCCAATAGAGTCTCATTAACATATCTGCTCACTTCCATCTAGCTCTGCTCATGATGGAGAAGAGTTCAGTGGACTTAGAATGCAGAGCCTATAACCATGGAGAGTTGCAGGCTCTATAAAACTTTGCTGAATATTCTGGAGGGACATAGGGAGAAGACAAAGGAGATCTTTATCTGCACTGACCCTGCATCCTTGAGTCTGACCCACCCTGCACTAAACCAGCGCTAGCTAACAAAAAGAAGCCTTCAGAGCATCCCTCGAATCATCCTGTTCTAACATCACCAATCTCCTGACCTTAGGTTCAGCCCCATTCTCTGCCACTTGACCTGGCATGTAAATGTGGCTTCCTCAGTCCTATGTTCAGCATCATCCAAAAACTTGGGCTTGTGCTGCCTTGTTGTCCCTTCCTCTGCTGGACTTCTTGACCAGCTCACCCACCAGTGTTCCCAGCCCCAGGAAGCAGCCCGACATGCAGGGTTCTGGCCAGGCCCTCCTGGCTCCTAAGGAAGAGTCTGAACAGAGAGGGAGAGAGGATTGCTCTTAGAACTCATACTAGGTTCCTGATAAGGTCATTTGTTGGGCTGATTTGTTTAATAAAACCAAGACTTATAACATATGTTGTGCATAGTGAATGTGTAGACCTGTGAGGAGGGAGGGATCCAGGAAGATGGTTTGCTGAGTGTTACATCTCGGTGAGCACCATTTCAAATTCTCCACTGCAAACTAAAGAAGAAGTCATCTCTCAGGAGGTTATTCTGTTTAGGGTGCTTTATGTTACACATATAGCATGGCAGTAGAATAATTTCAACTAAGGCTAAAGATGAAGAAATTGAAGATTTTTACCAACTTCTGCAATCTGAAATTGATCCAGCATGCAATCAGGATGTATTGATAATTACTGGTGATTGGAATGCAAAAGTTGGAAACAAAGAATAAGGGTTGGTAGTTGGAAAATATGGCCTTGATGATATAAATAATGCTGGAGATCGCATGATAGAATTTTGCAAGACCAGCGACTTCTTCATTGCAACTACCTTTCTTCAACAATATAAACAGTGACTATACATGTGAACTTTGCCAGACAGAATACGCAGAAAACAAATCAAATACATCTGTGGAAAGAGACAATGGAAATCTCAATATCATCAGTCAGAACCAGGCCAAGGGCCGACTGTGGAAGAGATCATCAATTGCTCATATGCAAATTCAAGTTGAAACTGAAGAAAATTAGAACAAGTCCACAAGAACCAAAGTACGACCTTGAGTATATCCCACCTGAATTTAGAGACCATCTCAAGAATCGATTTGACGTGTTGAACACTAATGACCGAAGACCAGACGAGTTGTGGAATGACATCAAGGACATCATACATGGAGAAAGCAAGAAGTCATTAAAAAGACAAGAAAGAAAGAAAATACCAAAAGGAAACTTGCTCTTGAATGTTCAGGAGCTAAAGCAAAAGGAAGAAATGATGAAGTAAAAGAGCTGAACAGTATATTTCTAAGGGCAGCTCGAGAAGACAAAGTATTATAGTGACACGTGCAAATACCTGGAGATAGAAAACCAAAAGGGAAGAACACGCTTGGCATTTCTCAAGCTGAAAGAACTGAAGAAAAAATTCAAGCCTCTACTTGTAATATTGAAAGATTCTATGGGGAAAATATTAAATGACGCAGGGAACATCAAAAGAGGATTAAAGGAATATCCAGAGTCACTATACCAAAAAGAATTGGTTGACGTGCAAACATTTCAGGAGGTAGCATATGATCAGAGACTAATAGTACTGAAGGAAGAAGTCCAAGCTACACTGAAGGCATTGGAAAAAACAAGGCTCCAGAAATTGACAGAACACCAATTGAGATGTTTCAACAAACAGATGCAGTACTGGAAGTGCTCACTCATCTATGCCAAGAAATTTGGAAGACAGCTGGCTAACTGACAGGAAGTGATCCATATTTATGCCTTTTCCCAAGAAAGGTGATCCAACAGAATGTGGAAATTATCGAACAATATCATTAATATCACACACAAGTAAAATTTTGCTGAAGATAATTAAAAGATGGTTGCAGCAGTATATTGACAGGGAACTGCCAGAAATTCAAGTCCAATTCAGAAGAGGATGCAGAACCAGAGATATCATAGCTGATGTCAGATGGATGCTGGCTGAAAGCAGAGAATACCAGAAGGGTGTTTACCTGTGTTTTATTGACTATGCAAAGACATTCGACTGTGTGGATCAAAACAAATTATGGATAACATTTCAAAAATGGGAATTCCAGAGCACTTAATTGTGCTCATGAGGAACCTGTACATAGGTCAAGAGACAGTTGTTAGAACAGAACAAGAGGATACTGCATGGTTTAAAGTCAGGAAAGGTGTGCATCGTGGTTGTATCCTTTCACCATACCTATTCAATCTGTATACTGAGCAAATAATCCAAGAAGCTGTACTCCGTGAAGAAGAATGGGGCATCGGGATTGGAGGAAGACTCATTAACAAACTGTGATATGCAGATGACACAACCTTGCTTGCTGAAAGTGAAGAAGACTTGAAGCACTTACTGATGAAGATCAAAGACCACAGTCTTCTGTATGGATTACACCTCAACATAAAGAAAACAAAAATCCTCACAACTGGACCAATAAGCAAAATTGTGACAAACAGAGAAACGATTGAAGGTGTCAAGGATTTCATTTTACTTGGATCCACAATCGACAGCCATGGAAGCAGCAGTCAAGAAATCAAAAGACGCATTGCATCGGGCAAATCTGCTGCAAAAGATATCTTTAAAGTGTTAAAAAACAAAGATGTCACCTTAAACACTGAGGTGCGCCTGACTCAAGCCATGGTGTTTTCAATCACCTCATATGCGTGCGAAAGCTGGCTGATAAATAAGGAAGACAGAAGAAGAATTGACACCTTTGAATTGTGGCGGTGTTGGTGAAGAATGTTGAATATACAACAGACTGCCAAAACAATAAACAAATCTGTCTTGGAAGAAGTACAACCAGAATGCTCCTTAGAAGCAAAGAAGGCCAGATTACATCTCACATACTTTGATCATGTTATCAGGGGGGATCAGTCCCTGGAGAGGGACATCATGCTTGGTAAAGTAGAGGATCAGGGAAAAAGAGGAAGACCCTCAACAAGATGGATTGACACAGTGGCTGCAACAATGGGCTCAGGCATAACAGTGATTGTGAGAATGGCTCAGGATAGGGCAGTGTTTTGCTCTGTTGTACATAGTGTCACTGTAAATTGGGGCTGACTTGACAGCACCTAACAACAACATGGCACAAAAAAATAATGAGAAACTCATTGTTTAGGAAGCAATGAGGTTCTGTTTATGGCGATGGAAAATTTGGCCACAGATATTGGTGACTGTTGCTCATGATGAATGTAATTGATGTCACTGAACTGTACATGTGAAACAAGTTAAATTGGCAGCTGCTGTTACATATATTTTTACAACAATAAAAAAGAACAAACAAAAAAGGACCCTGCTGACAGCTAGACTGGAGTGAGGTGGGGGCAGGGTCAGAGAGTTAAAATAGAAACCACAACTTGCAAAACATAAATCTCACTCACAAAATAGATAAATTATGCCCGACCGTGGTTCACATCATAGACTAAGCTCAAACTCTTGAAACACCAGTTCTTTTAGACCATGTGTATTGAGATAAGACCGCAGAAAAACTGATCTAACAGTAACTCCATACAGGCTTATGTGTTCCAAAGATAAGACCACTAGCTCTTCCTGGAACGCTTCAGTTTATAAAAGCTGATCAAATCCTGCCAGACCATCTTATGACTAACTCCAGCCCCCAAACCCTTCAGTTGTTGTTCTTAGCTGCCGTCAGGTTGGCTCTGACTCATGATGACCTCATGCACACCAATACAAAACACTGCCCAGTTCTATACTATCCCCATGATCAGTTGCAAATAGAACTGTTGTGATCCATAGGGTTTTCAATGACTGTTTTTTCGAAGTAGATTTCCAGGCCTTTCTTCCCAGCCCATCTTAGTCTGGAAGCTCCTCTGAAACCTGTTCAGCATCATAGCAAAAAGCTTAAGCACCTGTCATGGATTGAACTGTGTCCCCCAAAAATATGTGTCAACTTGGTTAGGCCATGATCCCCAGTATCGTGTGGTTGTCCTCCATTTTGTGATTGTAATTTTATGTTTAAGAGGATTAGGGTGGGATTGTAACACCCTTACTAAGGTCACATCCCTGATCCAATGTAAAGGGAGTTACCCTGGAGTGTGGCCTGTACCACCTTTTATCTTACAAGACATAAAAGGAAAAGGAAGCAAGTAGAGAGTGGGGTACCTCATACCACCAAGAAAGCAGTACCAGGAGCAAAGCATGTCTTTTGAATCCAGGGTCCCTGTGCCTGAAAGATTCCTCATCCAGGGGAAGACTGATGACAAGGACCTTCCTTCAGAGTCAACAGAGAGAGAAAGGCTTCCCCTGGAGATGATGCCCTGAATTTGGACTTGTAGCCTACTAGACTATGAGAGAAGAAATTTCTCTTTGTTAAAGCCACCCACTTGGGGTATTTCTGTTATAGCGATACTAGATAACCAAGACAGCGTCCTTCCTTTTCTCCCTTTAAAGATGTCCCTTAATTCCCCATAGTATGTGGTCTCCCTTACAGCCCCAATTAACAAGCCTAACTTTGTTAACTCCAGGTGTGTTCCAGGGGGTCTTAGGCTGCAGGGCATCGATGAACACTAAATTGTATATAACGCCTAAAGCCAGCTTGCTGTATCTCCATGATTCTGGAAAGGAAAGCCACTCTTTCTGGCTTTCTCACTTTCCCCACTCTCACCTTCTCTATTCCCTTCTCCCAAGTTGCTAAAAGTCCACACTGGAGACCTCAGTACTTACACTTTTATTTATGGTAGCTTCTTAGAAAAATGACTAATTGAACATCATGAGAAACTTCTCAGGCTGACCTGAGAATAAAGCAATGAAAATCACATTAAAATCGAATCAATTTTTTCCCTAAGATTCATTAAGGAGCTGTGAGAAAATCGGTAAACCAACCTGTTGTGAAATCCCACTGTAACGTTTAAATGTGTAACTTTCTGTCTTGGATAATATCCCCACCATTAGTTTTCTGTTTCCTTACTGACAGTTCCACTTAATTTCTTTAAGATGACATAATGAGAGAATGAAATAAAATGTGCTGTGTGGTCCTATAGCCACACCTTTTTGACTTATGACCAGGAGAGTGTTGAAGGTGTTTCTCCAAGTCCAATGGGAGGGATTACGCAGACTCGCCTCCACTCACTCCCATTCCTCATCCCCAAATCATTCTCCTTTTTCTCTACCAGTACCAGCTACATTGAGTTGATTCTGACTCATGGTGACCCCATGTGGATCAGAGTAGAACTGTGCTGCATAGGATTTTCAGTGGCTGATTTTTCAGAAGTAGATCACCAAGACTTTGTTTCTTTTTTTTTAATAGAAAGTACTCTTTTTATTGTACTTTAGATGAAGGTTTTCAGAACAAACTAGCTTCTCATTAAACTGTTAGTACACATATTGTTTTGTGACACTGGTTAACAACTCCACGACAGGTCAGTACTCTCTCTTCTCCACTTTGCTTTCCCTATTACCAGCTTTCCTGTACCCTCCCACCTTCTAGTCTTTGCTCCTGGGCTGGTGTGCCCCTTTAGTCTCATTTTGTTTGCTGGGCCTGTTTAATCTTTGTTTTATTTTATTATTTTGTTGTACTTTAGGTGAAGGTTTACAGAACAAATACTTTCTCATTAAACAGTCAGTACACATATTGTTTTATGACATTGGTTATCAACCCC
>NW_004444073.1:1410432-1423310 GCF_000243295.1 Trichechus manatus latirostris
TCAAGGGGAATGTTTTCAGCCTCCCTCCATTAAGAATGATGTTGGCCATTGGTTTTGCATAGATTCCCTTTATTATGTTGAGAAATTTCCCTTCTATACCTATTTTATTGAGAGTTTTTATCAGGAATGGGTGTTGACTTTGTCAAATCCCTTTTCTGCATCAATTGAGATAATCATGTTATTCTTTTCTTTCCTTTTATTTATGTGGTGGATTACGTTGATTGATTTTCTAATGTTGAACCATCCTTGCTTACCTGGTATGAATCCTACTTGTTCGTGGCATATTATTTTTTTGATATGATGCTGAATTTTATTCGCTAGAATTTTGTTGAGAATTTTTGCATCTATATTTATGAAACATAGTTGTCTGTAATTTTCTTTTTTTATGGAGTCTTTGCCTGGTTTTGGTATTAGGGTTATGCTGTCTTCATAGAATGAATTCAGAAGTGTTGCTTGCTTTTCTATGCTCTGAAATAGTTTGAGTAACCAAGACTTTCTTTTGAGACACCTCTGGACAGACTCCAACCTCCAACCTTTTGGTTAGCAGCTGAGCATGTTAACCCATTTGCACCATCAAGGGACTCCTTCTTGTCTTTAGAATTTGCTTAATTCAGTTGAGTGCCAGGCCCTTCCTTGTACCCAGAGAAAGGAACTTGAATCACTTGTTCATACCTCGTCCCTCCTCTTGCACCCACACCATTGCTCAGGGGTCTACAGGAGGCAAATGAGTCCTTATGGGGAATTTCAACTGAGACCGAGAGAAACTTGGCCTCTAACAACTCAGGTGGCCTTCCAGACTGGAGACAGGAGAACATAGTCCAAATAAAGGGAAAGAATGAAGCAGAGTTCAGAGAGAAACAGAGGATACCCATTCTGACTCCTTACTGTCTCCACATCCTGTTCCTTCTGCAGGTCCCATGGCTTCTCTGCTCTTGGAATCCATGAGCTCAAATAGCATCCTTCCGTTGAGATTTATGATTTTGCTCAAACTAACTCCCATAGGTTTCTGTAATTTACAATCGGAAGAGCTCTGACTGTGGTGCCAGTCCTCAGTAGCTCAGCTTTTGTGTCCCGGGAGAGCCTACAAACCAAAATCAGTGGCCATTTAGTTGACTCTGACTGGTGGCAACCCACGGAGTCTCTAAATGGTGCAAGCTCAGCTGCTAACTGAAAGGTTGGCAGTTCAAGTTCCCCAGGAGACACCTTGGCAGAAAAACCTGATGATCTACTTCTGGAAAATCAGCCATTGAAAATTTGGGAGAGCCTCCCTCCCTTTAAAAGGTGGGCATACTTCCCTACCTCCTCAAAGAAGCCCTCCTTGCTCCCTGAGCAGACTTAGCCTATTGTGATGGTCAGTTTTCTGTGTCAACTTGTCTAGGCTATTGTTGTGTGCCATGGAGTCGATTCCAACTCAGAGCAACTCTATAGGATGGAGTAAAATGGCCCCATAGGGTTTCCTGAGCTGTAATCTTTACAGGAGCAGATCACCAGGTCTTTCTACCTCGGAGCCTCTGGCTGGGTTTGAACCACTGACTTTTCGATTAGCAACTGAGTGCTTAACCATTGCGCCAGCTAGGTTAACTAGGCTATAGTGCCAAGTTATCCAATCAAACACTGGTCTAGATGTGGCTGTGGTTAACTCCTACTCTCAGTTGACTTTAAGTAAAGGAGATTATCCCTGTAATCTGGGTGGGCTTCATCTAGTACATTGAAAGGTTTTAAGAAAAAAACTGAGGTTTCCCTGAGGAAGAAGAAATTCTGCCTGTGGACTGCAGCATCAGCTCCTGCCTGAGAGTTTCCAGTCTGCCCTTCCTGATGGCCAACCTTGCAGATTTCAGACTTTTCAAACTTGCCTAGCCAGACCCTACAGCTCATGAGCCAAATCCTTATAATAACTAACTCTCTCTCTCTATACACACACACACACACACACACATGCATATATATATATATATATATACCACTCGTCTGTCAGTTTGTCTTACTGTGGTGGCTTATGTGTTGCTGTGATTCTGTACATCAACAGGGATATGGAACAAAGAACATCACTGCTGATGTCAGTTGGATCTTGACTGAAAGCAGAGAATACCAGAAAGATGTTTACCTGTGTTTTATTGGCTATGCAGAGGCATTCAACTGTGTGGATCATAACAAATTATGGATAACATTGCAAAGAAAGGGAATTCCAGAACAGTTAATTGTGCTCATGAGTAACCTGTACATAAGACAAAGAGGCAGTTGATCGAACAGAACAAGAGGATATTGCATGGTTTAAAATCAGGATAGGTGTGCATCAGGGTTGTATCCTTTCACCATACTTATTCATTCTGTGTGCTAAGCAAATAATCCAAGCAGCTGAACTATATGAAGAAGAATGTGACATCAAGATTGGTGGAAGACTCGTTAACAACCTGCCGTATGCAGATGACATAACATTGTTTGCTGAAAGTGAAGAGGACCTGAAGCACTTACTGATGAAAAGCAAAGAATACAGCCTTCTGTATGGATTACACTTTAACATAAAGAACACAAAAATTCTCACAACCTGACTGATAAGCAACATCATGATAAATGGAGAAAATATTGATGCTGTCAAGGATTTCATTTTACTTGGATCCACAATCAATGCCCATGGAAGCAGCAGTCAAGAAATCAGTGTTGTATTGCATTGGGCAAATCTGCTGCAAAAGACCTCTTTAAAGTGTTAAAAGCAAAGATGTCACTTTCAGGACTAAGGTACACCTGACCCAAGCCATAGTATTTTCAACCACCTCATGTGCATGCAAAAGCTAGGCAATGAATGAGGAAGACCGAAAAAGAATTGATGCCTTTGAATTATGATGTTGGTGAAGAATATTGAATATACCATGGACTGCCAGAAGAACAAACAAATCTGTCTTAGAAGTATAGCCAGAATGCTTCTTAGAAGTGAGGATGGCAAAACTTTGTCTCATGTACTTTGGACATGTTATCAGGAGGGACCAGTCACTGGAGAAGGACCTCGTGCCTGGTAAAGTAGAGGGTCAGCGAAAAAGAGGAAGACCTTCAACAAGATGGATTGACATAGTGGCTGCAACAATGCGCTCAAACATAGCAACAATTGTGAGGATGGCTCAGGACCGGGCAGTGTTTCGTCCTTTGTACATAGGGTCTCTGTGAGTTGGAACCAACTAGGCGGCACCTAACGACAACAACAACATATGCATATATATCTACATATGTGTATATGCATTAAAAAAAGAAAAACCAAACCTGTTGACATCGAGTTGATTCTGACTCATAGTGACCCTATAGGACAGAATAGAACTGTCCCACAGAGTTTCCAAGGAGCACCTGGTGGATTCAAACTGCCGACGTTTTGGTTAGCAGCCGTAGCTCTTAACCACTATGCCACCAGGGTTTCCAGATATCTATGTATATATATGTGTATACATGAATGTCTATATATATAAGTATGTGTGTGTACGTTGTCATTACTGCTGTTAGGTGTCAGTCGAGTCAATTCCAACTCACAGCAACTTCACGTGACAGAGCAGAACTGCCCCATAGGGTTTTCTAGGCTATAATCTTTACGGGAGCAGATCAACAGATCTTTATACACACACACACACACACACACACACACACAAACTCTACTGTTTCTGCCTCTTGGGTAAAACCCTGACTGATGCTGCCACTCTTGGCTCTGTGCCCTCGAAGCTCTCCTAACATAATTCTGCTACTGCCCTGAGCCCTTCAGCCTGTAGTTCCTCACAAGCCTAGACTAAGAGATCCTACTCAGGGGAAGGACTGGGCCATCCCCATGACAGACACCTGCATCCTCATTATCGTGGCCACATGTTCTAGGGTCAAAAGTTGAAAACAGTCAACTTGCTTACGTTAATAAAATGTAACTTCTTTATTTTCTACTAATGATGGAATTTTCCTTTCATCCTTTGGACAATGTGCACGGAGGCTACACTTCATCCTCACCAGTTTGCAATATCTCAGTCTCTTTGGGTTTGGATACTCTTTTTGGGGTGGCTGGGTCTCCATGGGGTAAATGCTCAAATTTCGGATGTCCCCATGCCTTCCCTTACAAGATGGCATCTGGGTGTGGAGAAAAGAGAAGTCTTGGGAGTTTTCAGGGTGTTGGAAAGAGCAGGCCCTGCCTGCATGTGTTCAATTCCTGCAGTGTCCTCTGGCAGTTCCGACCAGGCTCTCCCTCGCACTGGTGCTGGCCTACAGCACTGAAATCTGTAATTGGTAAACTTGATCTCTACGCTCCATCTCAATTCCATGGCCCTGGACCTCCTCACAGCTTTGGCTCCATCTTGGCCCTTGCTGGTGCTAGACCTGACGTCTGGTTGTGACTCTGGTCAATCCCCAACCTGGGAGATCTGCACTGCCCCCATCGGCTGGGGAGTTTTTTGCCCTTGTAATGGCCAGCTACATTGACTACACCACCAGCTGACTTCTGCTTCTTCCACAGGCCACCTGTACGTTTCTGAGTTCCTGGCACACCACACCTAAGCAGAGGGAAGCTCAAGAGTGCTAGCTCAGGTTCTCTCCCTGTGGATAATGCTGCACCACACTTTTTACTCTGCGGCAGGCATCCCAGGCAGCAGAGAGGTTCCTCTGATAGTCCCCGCCAACAGCTCCAAACAGAGAGCAGGGTGAAAATTCCTCTGCTCCTGGCTACCCCCTCAATCTTTCTAACATCTAGGACCCTCAATTTGGGCCTGGAGGGGAGAAGTCATTATATATATATATATATCTAACTGCTTGTTCTGCCTATCTCTCATCTGCCTCTCTTTCTCCACTTCGCTTAGTCAAAAAGGACAGACCTTACCAACCACTCAAAGGGCAATGTAATATAATGCAATGTAGTTTTCTGCTTCTGGGACTGGGGGATTCGTGAGTTTCTCAAGGAAGAACTTTACATACGGCTGCCTGCTCTGATCATGTGGATGAATGATAACAGAAAGCAGAAGTGATTTAATTATATTTAAATAAATTGCTTTGCCAGGTGGCCAGTGTTTCAACAGTGAGTCTCTGTGATGGTAGAGATCTTCATAAGTTTTCTTAGACTCCATGCTTACAAGAGTGCCTGACATACAGTACATGATCAATAAATAGCTATAGAATGAATGAATAAATGAAGAGTTTTCTAGAACTCTATGAAGAAAGCAGAACCCATTAAATTGGATTGACTTTTTAACTTCTGTCATAGATTGAATTATGTCCCCCGAAAAATGTGTGTATTAATTTGGCTGGGCCGTGTTTCTTGGTATTGTGTAATTTTCCTGTATGTTGTAAATCCTGCCTCTATGATGTTAATGAGGGAGGATGGGTGGCAGTTGTGTTAGTAAGGCAAGACTCAATCTACAAGATTGGATTGTGTCCTGAGGCAATTTCTTGAGATATAAAAGAGAGAAATGAGCAGAGAGACGGGGAGACTTCATACCACCAAGAAAGCAGCATCAGGAGCAGAGCATGTCGTTTGGACCCAGAGCCCCTGTGCCTGAGAAGCTCCTCAACCAGGGGAAGATTATGAGAAGGACCTTCTTCCAGAGCCAACAGAGAGAGAAAGCCTTTCTCTGGAGCTGAGGCCCTGAATTTGGACTTTTAGCCTACTTTACTGTGAGAAAATAAATTTCTCTTTGTTAAAGCCATCCACTTGTGGTATTTCTGTTACAGCAGCTCTAGAAGACTAAGACAACTTCTTTTACCATTAATAAGAAATGTACATAATTTTATTAAAAATAATTGTTAAAAATATTTTAACAATTATTTATAATTGTTTTAAGGCTGAAATTTGGAAAGCTGTTCACTAAAATATTTTGACTTTCACCGATGCATTATATCCTCATATTAAAAATTCACATACGAAACAAAATGGGGAAGAAAGGTCACTACCTGATTTTTTCCATTCATAATCATATGATTTCTGACTTTTGACTCCATAGAAATAAAAAATCTAAGTTTCAGAGCTAACTATGACAGGATAGGAGGTTTCTGTTGCCATTGTAGTTTGAGAATGAACTATTTCCCTGCCTAGTGGAATTCAAGGATGTTATACACAGGTGTCATGTGCTAACTGGATTGTCTTGGAGTATGTGTTATAGGCTGGCCTATAGCCCATCCACACGGGTGTCTTGAAGCAGGACCACCAAATAGCAGCATTCAAACCCACAGATGTGTTCTGAAGTCTGAGCAATCTCTCACACCAAACAGTGGAAGGGAGGTTTATGAAACAGCAATTAAGTAGACTTCTTGTATCATGGGCTGTAGTCATGAGGTTTCTTGAGCAGTCCATAAGAGAACTCTAGTCAGAGATTTTGAAGTGAGTTGCAATCTGGATCAGATTGCAGAGAAACCACACTAGCCATGTTACAGAAAACACCAGATTGTATGAATCCATTCTCTTTATCTTGAATTCTGAGAGGGAAGCAGTGCTGGTGTCACAGAGCAGTGAAAGAGTGGGTGGCTTGAGAGGGGCTAACCCACTGCCTGAAATGTACCCCAACAAAGCAGTGAATATTGTGGTGAGTGGATGGTCTAATGAATGGCCTGCAAGAGCCAAGTCCTAGACAAAGAGTGAGGGATGAAGGTCTGAAGATAGGGAGTCACTCTTGGTCAGAGCAAACTGGGAGGCTAGAGTCACCTGTGTAAGGGTCGTTTGACTTTAGATCATACCGATGGTGCCACTTGACTTTTCAGGCTCTACTACAGACACCATGGGTATTTACAGGGGTGGGAGGAGATGCTGGAATGATTCAAAATTCTAGACTCCAAGCTGGGACATCATAACTCAGATGGCCTCAGCTGCAAAACCACCTGGACTTTAGCCTTGCTGCACAGTGAAGATGGAAAAGATTTGAAGTCCAAGATGGACAAAGTCTATCAGGGCTTAGTTCAGGCAGACACCGATAGCCCAGAAGATCCATTGTGGGGTGGGGCATAACTGAGATGCACACATCAGGTAATACCCAAAGTCAGGTGAGCGGTGGATGTGGTTTGAGAGATCATGTACCTCCAGTGAGACGCCAACAATCGTCTGTGGGGTGGGGCCATGAGGCTATTTTAGCTCCATAGTTCCCCAGAGAGATTGCTGGTGTCAGGGGCCTAGTGTATAAGTGTATTGGACAGTAGTTATGATCAAGTGAAGACCCGTAGATCTTGGCCGGGACCTGATGCCCAAGGCAGGACCAGGCACTTGAGCAAACAGGCAGCACGGAGGACCCATGGTGCCAAGGCTTACTTCAAAGTCTAATACAAGCAGTGAGATACACTAGCCCCTCATTTCAGACCTCTTTAGCAGTGGATAGCTGGCATCCTTCCTACTATGGGACAAATTAGATGCTAATCTAGAGAGAAGCTGGGGAAAGCAATTATTGACAAACTTGAAAGAAAATCATATCCTACCAACCTGGAGCAACTCACATGGCAATGTCAAGCTCTCATTCACATCCAGACCTGCCTAAGGGACCAGGAGGCTGGAACCAATTTCACCTGTTCCTGGACCTTTGCCCAGTGGCAGTATCCCTGCCCTATGAACTGCTACCTAAATACATGAAAATAAGAGAGATGAGACATTTTAGTAAAATGTCTATTGTTTTAGCAAAGCATATTGCATGAATGATTACAAAATGTGGAATTTAAAAACCATCTAGATGTACCAGAACAAAGTTATTTTATACTGATTGTGTTTTGAAATTTGATTCCTATTCAATAACAATATATTTTTCTTACTTTTGCATTCTTCTGCAGAATAATTATTAAATTAAAATATAAATGATTACTATCATAATGGTCCCTGAAAGCAGGATCCAGAAAGCAAGGGCATTTGAAAGGATATGGATGAAAACAGCAGAAAGAACTCCAGACTCAGAATCATAACGGGGCTTCCATTCTGGGCAGTAAATGTTGACAAAGTGTTCCACAAATTATGCACCCACTCCACGTTACAACCTGTTTAACAAGCTCCTGACAAATAACTCCGCCCCCCCCCCTTTGCTCCCTTCGCAATCCCAAAACAATCAACATGGGCATTATCAGGAGACATGAAAAATGTGACCCTCACCTTCGATTTGCAGGTCTTATGTAGTCCTTTCATATTTTGTGTCTGGGCTATTGTCCCCTTGGGACATGCAGTGACCACCTCTGATTACTGGGGAAGGCCAATGTTTCTCGACAGACCTGATCCAAAATGAAAGACCCTGGTGCTCCCAAAATCATGGCTAAAGAAATGTCAGATCTGCCTACATCCTTCACAATCAAGGATGCATCAAGGACAACCATACCCCAGTTTTCAATCTCACACACTACTCTCACTATCTATTGTTACGTAACAATGACTGTCAAACTTAAAGGCTTCAAATAACAAACATTTTATTATATCTTTTATTGGTGGGGCTCTAATGGCCAATTCTTCTGTTCCATGTGCATCAACTAGGGAGCCTCGTTAGTATTCAGCTGGCAGTGGGGTTTGTCTGGAGGGTCCAAGATGGCTTCACTCACATGCCTGGGCCAGTCTGGAAGGTCAAAGTTGGTTTCACTCACATGTCTGGGTCCTTTGCAGAGATAGCTGGTTAAGGGGCCCTTTCTCCCTCTCCATGTGGCCTCAGGGTCTCCAGCAGAGTAATCAGACATTTTACATAGAAGCCCAGGGCTCCAAGAGAGCAAAGCAGAAGCTTCCAGTCCTCTTGAAGGTGAAGCCCAGCACCAGCCCAGAGACACGCCCACCAGATTCTATTGGTCAAAGCAACTGTAGGAGAGTCAAAGGATTTGGGACCATCTTTAATGCACCATATTTATATATATATACTCACACAGACACACATAGTTTAAACTCTGTAAAATAAAAGGGAATGCAAGATGATAGCGATTGATTTTTGAAGCACTATTTGGGGTGTCGGGAGAGGAGAAAATGCAGGCCAATTCCAAGACGCATTCTTAGTTTTGGTCCCTTAAACTGGGCCCCCAGTTGCCCTGCCCTCAATTCAGTTTGCTTGCTCTGTGATCTCCATTTCAGTCAGTTGTCCCCCCAACCCCCAACTTGAAACTGATCTCAAATCATGGCATGAAGTAATTTGTTCAATGTAAGGCATTTCAGGTATCTCTGCGCTGTTGAAAGAACATTCATCGTTGAAAGGGAAGAAACAAAGGCCCCCTCCACCCTATATCTCTGGTAGATGAATGTAGCTCTGGCTGAACACTTCCATATTGCTCCTCAGAG
The DNA here is from genome assembly GCF_000243295.1 of Trichechus manatus latirostris. Taxonomy (NCBI): domain Eukaryota; kingdom Metazoa; phylum Chordata; class Mammalia; order Sirenia; family Trichechidae; genus Trichechus; species Trichechus manatus. Next base: position 1,419,653 of record NW_004444073.1, read on the forward strand.
CAGTGCTTGCTCTGGAGTTCTGAGCTTAGCCATGTGACACCATTGCTGCTCCTTCTCCACTCCCCTGGGCTAAGACAACCTGGAATCTTTGGGGAAATAACATCTGTAATTTTATTGAAAAAATTGTAACAAACTGGGAGGAAATTGCATGACTTGGACTTTACACCCTGACAGCATAACACTCTTGCTTCTCATTTTCTGTTTACCCCAGTCATGGGCTCCAGTTTCCGTTTCAGTTACCGTCAGGTTGATTCCAACTCGTGGTGATCCCATGTGTGTCAGAGTAGAACTGTGTTCCATAAGGTTTTCAGTGGCTGATATTTGAGAAGTAGATTGCCAGGCCTTTCTTTCAATATGGTTTTGGGTGGACTCAAACCTCCAACCTTGCAGTTAGCAGCTGAGCATGTTAACTGCACCACACATGCAGCCCAGTCCTGAGACTGTGTCTCAGATCTTAACTCTCAGGCTCTGCCCTGACTGCATCCTTTGCTCACCTGCTTCCTCAGCATTTGCATTAAGGTTTAGCTCTGAACCCCACATTTACTGTCTTTAATGCTCTTTCTTTTACATAATACTCCTGAGAATTCTTTTAATATCTCCTCATCTACTCCACTGTACTGCTATAATATCTAACACATTTTCTCATGTTGCTCTATTTTTCTCTTTCTTTCTCATAAACATTTATAGAATACCTGCTGTGAGTCAGGCGCGTGCTCTACAGTGATGGTGCTAAGTAACCTGCCCTGTGGGAAGAGTGGGGGAGTCAGACATGTACACTAATGATCATGCCACATGAGGCTTGTTCAAAGTGTCCTCGGAGCACTGAGGACAGAGCAAACACTAGTGCTTGGCAAAGGACAGGGAAGACTTCTAGAAGAGGTGGCCTTGAAGGAAAAGGGGGGCTTGTTCTTTAAGGTAAGGAGATAGACATTCCAGGCAGAGTGAAAGCTCATGCAGAGGAACCACGGCGTGGACAGATGGGCATATCTGGGGACATCACTAGTGATTTGGTGTGACCAGAGCATCAGGCTCTTGGGAAAAGTGATTTGCATTGAGGTTGGAGAAATGAGCAGGTATCAGATGACAAACAGGCATGTGAGCCCTTCTGATGATTTTGCTCTTTATTTGAAGTTCAGTAAGGAGCTTTGAAGGGTCATAAGCCAGAGGGTGATATAGTCCATTGTGTTTTAGACTAAGATTACTGTTTTTCTTCATCTCTAATTTTCTCTTTTATTGTGTTCCCTGAAACTTTCTTTTTCTCTAAAAACTCATGTTATCTTAACACAGACCACTTAGAAATATATTTATGTGGGTGATTTATTTTCCCAAATCTATAAAAATATATTCCTTCTCACCCTACACCACAGCCCACTTCTTAAGTTTCCTTCCATCACCCTCCCATTGGGAACCATTGGCTGGTGTTTGGAAGTGGAGTTGGAGCCAACATTTTGAGCACTTGCTCTTCTCCCCTCTCTCCTTACTCCTGATACAATGACTTGGAATATCAGGGAGAGATCTTCTGTCCTAATGTGGGAACTCCAAGGAGGCCTGTAATAGACTAGTCCGAGCTTATGCTGTGCATTTGGGGCAGCTAGATTAGGGAGGTGATCCATCCTGCACTGCAGTAAAACAGTCACCGTTCCACTGAAGTCAAGGCAACTTATCTGGTTGCCATTGATTTAGCCACTTAACCTTACAGACCATTTGACTATGCCCACCTTAGTTGGGCAGTATAATTTAAGGATCTTCAGCAACTGCAGTGTTATCCTTCACATGGGCCATGAAGCTGCATTTAACATTTTGTTCATGTTTAATTTGTAGTTTACTGCATTTTATTTCAGCTTCCTCCATGAAATGTAGTGGCAAACTCTCTCAGTAATGCCAGGAGACTGTCTTACTCATAATAGGTTAGCCCACAGGTTAGCCCTTCTCATCTCAGCCTCAGCTGAGATTTTCCTGAAGACCTTGTTCAACTCTTGTTTCCCTGAGCTCCCAAGGAAAAGGGTTGAAGGGAAAATGTCTTTATGGATCATCTGCCTGCCCAGCATTCACCAAAAAAAAAAAAAAAAAAAAGAAAAAAACCACTGGGCAGAATAGGCAGGGCTGTGTGCTTCATCTACTTTCCAGAAATTCGTAATACAAGGTAATCAACAAGTTTAATTCAAAAAGAAAAATAGTTACATATATTTTTATATGTTTATGTACATGGTGGAGAGTTGCCTCCCAATATCCCATTTCCCCTTCTTTTTAGAGACCTCATTTTTAGATGAGCACATTGCCACTAAATAAAGACCACCTACTCCAGCAATCGTTGCAGTCAGGTGTGCTCACGTGACTATTTCCCAGTACCCCTTGGAGCTAGGTGTGGCCAATGAGATATAGGCAGAAGTGTTGAGGGAGGCTTTGGGGGAGCACCTTATAGGTAGACGCAACAATGGACTCAAGGATAACAAAGATTGTAAGGATGGCACAGGACCAGGTAATTTTTCATTCTATTGTACATAGTGTTGCTATGAGTCAGAACTGACTCAATGGCACCTAACAACAACAGTTTTTTAAGTGAAAGTGTGAGCTCTGCTACCCTTCCTCTGTTTTCTTCTCCTGCAGGCCTGGAGCATAAACATAACGGCTAGAACTCTAGCAGCCATGTTAAACCTTTTGCTAATCTTGAGGATATAAGTCAGTTCTAGGATGGTGGGGCAGAAAATTAGGAGGTTCTTGGTAATGGCATTGGATTGCCAAACCAGCTGTAAACTGCCTATCCCTGAAATTCTTTTATGTAAAAGGAAAGAAAGAAACAAATAAGCTTCAATCTTATTTAAGCCATATTTATTTTGTTTTATTCTATTATGTGCATCTGAACTTAACTCTACCCTTTGGAGATCTAGGTAAAGGTGGTTTAACCCACTTTCACCTCCAGTCTACAGCACATAGCAGTCTAAAGCCCTCCTCAAGATCCTATGAACCCCTGTGAATCCCTGGGACATGTGTTCACGTGGTGCCTCTGCTCTACCTGTTTCTGCCTGTGCCTTCTTATCTCTGCCCGAATCTGATCCAAATATGAAACCTGGTCTCTTCTTTGAGTTCCATAAAATTCATTCAGGATCTGGAGGAAGTACTGTATCTCACATGGCACATCCAACAACTTAGAAATCTGCTTTAGACATTCCTATTAGCTCAGGTCTCTTAGCCACCCCACCTCCCAACACTGCTCTGTTGGCTCCTTAGCCAAGAAGAACCTAGTGTATCATCTGCCTCTGCTTCTCCCTCTCCTCTCTCTGTTCTCTACTCTTACCCCTTTCCTCCTGGGTGGCATGCAAATTCTTCTGCCTTGCTTATAAAAAGCAATTCACTTGCCACAGCGCCTTTTCCCAAATTTTCTTTCAGGTGCCCAGCAGACAAAAGAACTTCTATTAAATAGAATTACCCTCCTTAGAAGGCAGTTGTAGTTAAAAATGGCATGCCTTTTCTGATTTATATAATATATTCTGAAAATTGTAAAAATGTCACAAAACCCCCATTCTCAGTGAGTATGAATGTATCTATAAAAATCTCAAAAACAGAAATGCAAATTAAAACCACAATGAGATACCATCTCACCCCGGCATTACTGGCACGAATCAAAAACACTGGAAATAACAAATGTTGGAGGGGCTGC
>NW_004444073.1:1424405-1472205 GCF_000243295.1 Trichechus manatus latirostris
GTTCACCATTCAGCCAGGGATTGGACAGCCCCATAAAACCAAATGGGACTAATGAGGCACAGCAGTCCAGGGACAAGGGCTAGAAGGCAGAAGGGGACAGGAAAGCTGGTGATAGGGAACCAAGGTTGAGTAAGGATAGTGTTGATGTGTTGTGAGGTTGTTAGCCATTGTCAAAGGGCAACATGTGTACTATTTAATTAGAAACTATTTTGTTCTGTAAACCTTCATCTAAAGTGAGAATAGCAGCACAACTGGAAGAGCATAGTCCATGTCACTGAACTGTGCATGTAGAAATTTTTGGAACGGTGTATCTTTAGCTAAGTATATTTTGACCAAAAAAAAAAAAAAGTCGAGAAGGGAGAGGGTTGACCTGTAGTGGGGTTGTTAACCAGCGTCATAAAATGTGTACTACTGTTTCGTGAGAATCTATTTGTTCTGTAAACCTTCACCTGAAGTACAATTAAAAGAAAAAAAAAATCTCAAAAACATCAAATGCTTGAATGACTGCGTGGGTTTTGTGGGAGAGGTAAATGACTGCTGGAGCATAGATCCTGTTCTGGTGGTTGGATCAGTTTGCACCCTTGGGCCATCCTTTACTACATTATTAAAGCATCAGTGATGAGTGGCTTATTTCCTAGCGGGTGGCTCTTCCTGCAGGATGCTACCGCTATACCTCTGAGAAGATGGGTTCCTCTCACTCTCCCACCACGTGGTTACTTCTTGTATTACATCATACTCATAGTACCCTTGGCTGGCCTCTCTTCAGGGTTTTTTTTTTTTAATTCCTACCTTATGTCTACTTACATGAATTACCAAAATAGAAATGCCTTTAAATGTTCTGAGACAAAGCCAAGTGAAACATTAGAATTCCAAATATTACTTGAGAAGGATAATGTTAATTCCTTGTCAGCTTTAAACTTATCCAACATTTACTGTTAGGTATTTTCACTCATATTGTCTCCTTAATCCGTACAACTATCCTATAATATTGACATTATTAACTTCATTTTACAGTGAAAAAAACCAGTATCCAGAAAGGTGAAGTAGTTGGCCCAATGTCACATAGCTACTAAGTCGTGAAGCCATGATGAGGGTGTAAATTCTCTTAATCCTAAATCTAGCACTCTGAATTATCCCATATGCATCCTTATCATGGATTAAATTACCGTTTCCCTAGCAAATAAATTTTAGAAGAAACACAACTAGAATGTTCCTTAGAAGCAAGGATGGCGAGACTTCGTCTCACTTACTTTGAACACGTCATAAGGAAAGACCGATCGCAAGAAGAGAACATCATGTAATGGACTTACACATACCAACCATCGTGAAGATGGTGCACGACAGACTGGGCGACGTTTCATTCTGTTACGCGTGAGGTCACCATGAGTCAAGCTGATGCGCTGGCAACTAACAACGACAACAAGCAGAGAACAGAGCCAAGGTCGAATGGAGCTAGAATGGATAAGCTTAGGCTGGGGAGGAGGGAGTCACCAAAAGGTCTGGGTTTGGTAGGTGTGATTCGAGAGGCGCTGTAGAGAATCCTGGAAAGCCAGGAGGAACGAAAGGGCACTGGGAACGTGGGTGTTAGAAAGACTAGAAAGTCAAAAACAAGCAGTGCCTATGTGACAATAGGACCCAGCTCAAGTTCAAGTGGGTGCAACATTCACCAATAAAGACAACACCAGGGTGAGGAACAAAGAGAGGACTTATTCCAAGGCTGTGCGCAAGCCGAGGCAGAGGAAGGCAGTCCTCAGATTCTGCCTGTCTTGGGTTACATGGGTCAGATTTTTTTATACTCTGAGGAAGGAGGGAGTTCTTTACAAATCATACAACTACAGGATTTTACATTTTCTAACATGCTCCTCAAGCAAGTGCAATACAGTCCTAACTTCATCATGTTAGCACGTCTCATTATCCTGTTAAGTCTCCACCCAGGGGAGTGATTTTTAATATGTTAGTGAGCCCTTCTCTGACCTTTGGGCTCACAGTTCTGGTGGAAGGGTTAACATTTCCCAGATGGCCTCTTGTGGTTATTGTTCTGAAAGTTTAACAGGGGGTTGCTGTTTGTTCTTAGCAAGTTTTGTGTAAACTAGGCTCTTTCAGGACATACTGATGGTATCAACAACGCCAGCTTTTACTGTATCTTCTTTCACCCAGATTTTTTTTTTTTTCTCATTAAGATACTTGCTCTGACTAAGACAGTAAAGGCCAATGCAGGTCAAAAAATAATCAGGAAGTGTATTCATACTAAAAAAGCCAGAACCACAGTTGCAGCATTTGGGAACTAGAAGCCCTCAGCCTCCTGTTGCAGAAAGAAAGACTGCAGTTTGAATTGCGGTTCTTGGAATGAGATTAAGTAACAAAGTTCTTCAAGAAAGAAATCTCATCCCCAAGAGCAGTTTCTGAGAGAATAAAAATTGGGACATCTGCTAGCAGGGGTCCTTTAGGAACATTGTACTGGTTGTTACAAACCACAAGCAGGTCCAGGGCCTTTCAACAAGCTGTTCAGTGATCCTTGGACATTTGCACTCAATGCTCATTTTTAGCCAACAAGGGCAGCCCTTTTGGAGGGAAGTAATAACCACCAGCCTGAGGGCCACCTGTGCAAATGTGAGGAGCCCTCAGACTTGGGGCTTCGTTTAGTAGCTTTGGGGCAGTTGCGGTTTGTTTTCAGCATCCGTTGGCAAAATCACTTTCTGATTTCTGTGTTTACTACCCTCGTAGAACCCACTCTCCAAGCCTGAAAATAGCTTCCATTTATTAGAAACCTACTATGTGTCAGGTACTACCATGACACACCCTTAGGAGGTAGATAGCCTCAGTTTCCTGTTCAGCTGAGGAATCCCCACCCTCCACCCAGAAATGGTAAGAGATTGCTCACTGCTGCACAGCTAAGGGAGTCTTGGTGGCGCAGTAGTTACAAGCTTGGCTGCTAACCAAAAGTCGGCAGCTTGAATCCACCAACGGCTCCTTGGAAGCCCTATGGGGCAGTTCTACTCCGTCCTGTAGGGTTGCTATGAGTCGGAATTCACTTGACGGCAACAGGGTTGGTTTGGGTTTGGCACAGCTAAGTCAGAGAGGCTCAATGTGGACAGCCCCAAAGCTGGAGCACACCAGATTGTCTCAGGGGTAGTATCCTTGGGATGGATGTGGGTGGAACTGCTGGGGTCACAAACATACGATGAAGGGCATAAAACTTGCATATGCCTATTATGTGCTAGGCTACTGGCCAAAAGGTTGGTGATTCAAACCCACCAAGCGGAACCTCCGAAGACAGGCCTGGTGATCTGCTTATGAGAAGTCCCAGCCCTGAAAACTCTATGGAGCACAATTCTGCTCTGCACACATGGGGTCTCCAGAAGTTGGAGTTAACTCATTGTCAACCAATAACAAGATATTCCAGGCCTGCTCACAGCTATAAATCTAGCCCGGCAAAGTCTCAGGAGGACCAGAAACCCAAAAAAAATCAAACCCAACTGCCACTGAATCGATGCCAACTCATAGTGACCCTATAGCACAGAGTAGGGTTTCCAAGGCTGTAAATCTTTACAAAGCTGACTGCCACTTCTTTCTCCAGCGGAGCAGCTTGTGGGTTCAAATAGCTGGCCTTTTGGTTAGCAGCCGAGGGCTTTAACCACTGCAGGAGGAGCAGAGCCTGTGTGGAATGCTCTTCTGAAGCCTTCTGAAGATTCTTTGCCAATCCATGCATTAGACTAATGAGGTTGCGCATGCCTGGAGCCTTGCCTGGCTGGTGGAAGGTGCTCAATAAATGCTGCCTCTTTCTGTCCATACAATTTTCCTACATACAGTCAATCCTCATTACTCAGGTATTCCATATTTTCGAATTCGCCTACTCACTAAAATTTATTTGTAGCCCCAAATCAGTACTCACAGCACTTTCAAGGTCATTTGTGGATACACAAAGAGTGGTAGAAAAGTCGAGTCACCCGACATGCATGTTCTCAGCTGAGGTCAGACAAGGTGATGCTCCGCCTTCTTTGTTTCAGTGCTCATACTCTAAACAAGTGTCCTTTTTACAGTCCAGTTAGAACCATGCTTTTCACGGTCGTGTGCTTTTTGTGGGTGATTTTGCTATTTAAAATGGCTCACGAGCGTAGCATAGAAGTGCTGTCTAGTATTCCTAAATACAAGAAAGCTATCATGTGCCTTAACGTGTTTTAGATAAGCTTCCTTCTGGCGTGAGTTATAGTACTGCTGGCGATGAGTTCAATGTTAAAGAATCAATAATATATATATTAAATAAGGTGTCTTTAAGCAGAAACAAACATAAAACAAGGTTACGTATTGATCAGTTGTCAAAAATTTTGTGAACAGAGGCTCATAGGAGCCTAACCTTGTATTTCCCCCAGGAGCAGTTTTGCAGTATTTGCTAATTCGTTGTTAGTGATGTCTTTAAAGAACATAATTACCATGAGTAACAAAAATCTACTGTATTACATGTTGGCCTACAACAACCAAGAATGTCTTGTAATTCTCTCAAAGGATGGCCTGGGGTACAGATATTCCTCAGACTCCTGCTGGGATAACAACCAGAGCCTTGCTTCACTAAGAACTTACTGCTTGCCAGGCACATCACCTTATAGTTTAGATGTATTATCTATTGATCCTTCCAACAACCCTGTAAGACAGATATTATTATTTTATCATTATTATGCCTGTATGAATGAGGAAACTGAAGCATACTAAGGTAACATCACAGGTCTAATATAACTCAGAAATAAAAAGTAGAAATAAGACTTGCACACAAGCCTTTCTGTCTTCACAGCCTGTGCTCTTATCCATTCCACTATCCAACCTCCCCAGGAAGTCTCTGGACCTTCTCTAGGACCAGACCCCTCTAATGGTCCTAGTGCCTTCCAGAGCCTCCCTTGATCATAGGGTCAGAGACCTTGAGCACCGGCAACTTGACTTCAGAGGAAGTCACAGGCCCATGGGTGACCAAGGACATCAGATATCCATGGCATTCATTGGCCAGACCTGTGCTGGGGGCATGGATCCAGTTAGGGAAACTCTCTGGTGTATGGTATGTCTGCTTCTGCTACTTTGGACACTTCAGGCCCACTGGCATTTGTAAAACAAGTGCCTACACAAGAAATCTTCAGATCTGAAAAATTGGTATTTCATACATCCTGGAAGGAACGCACTGCCGTCGAGCCGATTCTGACTTACAGCAACCCTATAGGACAGAGTAGAACTGCCCCATGAGGTTTCCAAGGCTGTAAATCCTTATGGGAGCAGACTGCCACGTCTTTCTCCCACGGAGCAACTGGTGGGTTCAAACCGCCGACCTTTCTTTTAGCAGCTGGGATCTTTAACCACTGCACCACCAGGGCTCCTTCTGGAAAAGATCCATCTCTAAAATGTCACCTGATACTAAAATGCTATTCTTCTTAAAAAGTAGAGATGAAAGCAATTTCTGCCAATTTTGATTATTGCCATAAGATTTCAAAAAGTTTCCAATAAGCTTCCCTCATAACCTAAACAGGGAGAAAAAAATCATATTATCATCTCTGCTTATCCAGACTGGGGTACTTTGGCCCTGCCCTCTTATCTTATCTAAGAATGGCATATGACTTCGCTGTATCCTATTTTAGAACAAAGCATTTAGATTACATGTCTTTTCTCTATCTATGACGTGGCTCATATTTTTGTGTTCCAGAAAACCAATGTTCAGTTCTCATCCTCAAAGACAAAAACAACCTCTTAAAAATGGACAACCATCCACAGGTGTGAGTCGTAAAGACACTTGGAAATTCTGGAGAAAAGAGAGGCATCATGTGCTGCAAAGTGAACATAAATTGGTTAATTCCTAACATTTTTTTTTTTTTTTTTCTCATTCGATTTAAAACCCAGCCGTGCTGATGGTCCATTTCCCCACTGCTCCTTTTCTGAGCATGAAATGAAAACTCTTGATAAAACATGACCCTTCAAGGAATAATCCAACTTCTCCAGAGGAAAAATAACAGCCTGACCAGAATATTCTTTAACAACAATGAAATAAGGAGACCAACCTCACCATGTATAAAGCTGTTCATAAAAAAAGTAAAGAACTCTGAATACAGCGTATTTTAATTTCTAAAATATGGGAAGACGGCTGATCAAATTGCTAAAGAGTTGTGTGTTTGTGGTTTTGGGTTTTTTTTTTTTCCCCTCCAGCTTCAGCTTAGTTTTGCAAGAATGAAAGGGGAACAGCCTCCTTAACCAACGGAGCTATTTCGGCAAGCATGCGGTTCATGACGTTTATGGCATCAACTTCAGCTGGAGAGCACAGAAGTTGTCTGCCTGCTGCCGCCACTGCTGCAACCTGGATTTTTCCTTTTCCTGGAGATTTTAGCTAGAAGAACTGTCCACCAGGGACAGCCCTCCAGCTCCTGTCAGTCCCAGGCCTGTGTGGCCCTCTCTTAGGGTCCTGTAACAGTGAGGAACGGGTCTGTGAGTGTTTGTGTGTGTCTTTGTTCCCTTCACATTTACTGGAACATGTATATGTGAGAGAGTGAGGAGTATATGTTAAAGAGAGATAGGAAGAGAAGGGACAAGAGACCAGTAGATTCTGTGGCCTCAGCTTCAGAAATCCTTCAGTAGACAGAGCGGCCTCTCAGCGAGCATAGCTTCGAGATGAAGTTCCCCTGGAAAATCCTTATGGCCGCTCCTCTTTTCTTTCTCCTGGCCCTTCACACCTCGGCCTCTCCAGCCTACAATGACCAGCCTACCACCAGTCACTCTGGCAGCCGAGTCTGTGTAGGTATGTAAATTTTTTTTTTTTTAATGGGGGCTAAACATCAGGATCCAATACTTTGTTTGCATAATGAATCACTTATTTAATTACTCTTACATCAATAGCTGTAAGATTCCAAGTGGCACCGATAACATCATCAATATAGGAAAAATTTGTCTTGGAGCAAGCATTCAAACTATAGACATGTGTGTATAGACATGTGTGTGTGTGTGTGTGTATGGAAGTGTGCTATACATGTGTGTATAGACGTGTGTATGTGTGTATAGCAGTGTGCTATACAGTTGCTAGTTTGAATTGGTGATAAAAATCTTTCACTTCATTGATGACTGGAATATTTTTCTCTTGAACAGGCAAGTGTAAGAGCCTGAAATTCTTATCCCTTTTCAGAAGGACAGTAGGCAGCATACCAGTAGAAAGAACATGGGCTTTGACCTCAGACAGACACACTCGGGCTTGAATTGCTGCCTGCTGCCATCCTCCCACCCTTCTGCCTCCTTCACATACTGACTGTGAAACTTTGAGCGAGCTACTTCACCCTCCCTGTGCCTCCGTGTCCTTACTGGTAAAACAGTGCCGGTAATACCCATCTTACAGGGATGCTGAGAGAATTGGTTGAGCTCATGCATGTGAATTTATGGTATTTACACACAGTGAGGACTCCACAGTCTTAGCTTTCTTCTTTCTCTCAGGGAGTCCAGACTTGGCAATAATAGGGCAGTCACCTGGAAACTTCGAACACTGAGATACAGATCCTTGACTTATCTTTTACTGAAATGTTTTATTTCCAAGTTCTTCTTCTTCTTCCTTTTTTAAGAGGGAGGTAGGAGGTAGGGTAACACCTTTGATACTTATATTATACTCAGAGTTTCCAGACAGTGGTATGCATTCAGATGGATCAGTTCATGGAGTCAAGGAGACTTCTAGAACTCTGAGTAGCAATTGCTCAATGAGCAAACCTCCAAACAGAATACTGGCTTAAGAATCCAGAATAAGAACCCTAGGGTAAGTATGGTGGCCACAAATGAAAAATCTGGGCACAAATTCTGATACTTATGAATTATTTCTGGAGACAATGCAGAAAAATATTTGACATTAGTATTTTCCTGAAAAACCATGACCTCAGGTCATTAGCTATGTTAGGGAACACATCTCTAGTTCCAAAGTCCCCTTTTAAATGAAATCTGTGCAGGTCTCACAGAACGGAGGACTGTTGTGAGCTGGATAGATTCTCTAAAAGGTGCTACCACAGAAATTACTGAGCTGTGGATTCAACATCCCCATCATAAACAAACAACCACAGCTCCAGTGACAAAGAGGACCTTGAAGTGGGGAGCCTGTAGACCAGGAGAGCAGGGTCTTGAATATATCCCAAAATCAGAGCTATGTGTGAAACCCAATGTCCCTTTTTCTAGTTTACCGTAACTTGTCTATACTGAGCTACACATCCCATGAGATCACTTACCAAATGCTGATGCTACTGTGTTTGAACAGGCAGTGCCTCTTTCTGCCACTTTTCAAATGTTATGGAATCAATTATAAACCACGTTCATTTTAGCAAAATATTTTCTTTATATGGGTGATTTGAGGGAGAGTAATCCTTATGTTTCCAAGTCATTGACATTTAAAATAATTTATTAAATGTTCGGCTTTTTTTAAAGCACTATTTGGTGCTCAAGCCGCTTTATAAAAAAAAAAAAAGAAAGAAAGAAAGAAAGAGGAAAAAAAACAAAAAGGAAGGAAGAAAAAAAAAGGGAAGGAAGGAAAAAAAAAAGAAGGAAGGAAATTTTCCCCCTCATCCGTGCATTCATGTTTGATCAAATACAAATATATACAATGCCTCAGAGTTAGGTTACAACCCCTTCTCTCTACCCACACACACCACACAGGATGGTCCGAGATGAATTTATAGTTTGAATGGTAAAGGGACAGAGGTGGCCCTGTGGTTTCAAGCCAATGGAAATGGTAAAATGACAGTGTTGCTGATAAAAATAGGAAAGGTTTAGACAAAGAAGAAAACGAGGTTGAAAACTTATCACAGTTTATATACAGGCAGTCCCTGGGTTCCAAATGTCTGACTTGGACAACTCATACTTAAGAGCGGACTGCCATAAAGTCTATTATATTAAAATTTTGAGTTAAATACAATGGTTCATAATAACAAATGCACATGTTACTTTGTGATGCTCATGAAAACATTGCATAGTTTGAAAGTGTTTCTTGAGTGTTTTATATGCATGCTGTTGTTAGGTGCTGTCAAATCAGTACCTACTCATAGTGACTCTATTTACAACAGAAAGGAACACTGCCCAGTCCTGCCCCATCCTCACAGTAGTTATTGTGCTTGAGCCCATTGTTGCAGCCACTGTGTCAATATATCTCGTTGAGGGTCTTCCTCTTTTTCTCTGACCCTGTGCTTTACCAAGCATGATGTCCTTCTCCCAGGACTTGTCTCGCCTAATAACATGTCTAGAGTATGTGAGACAAAGTCTTGTCAGTCTTGCTTCTAATAAACATTCTGGCTATACTTCCCTCAAGACACATTTGTTCCTTGTTTTGGCAGTCCGTGGTATATTCAATATTCTTCACCAACAGGATAATTCAAAAGCATCAATTCTTCTTAGGTCTTCTTTATTCATTGTCCAGCTTTCACATGCATATGAGGCAATTGAAAACACCATGGCTTGGGTCAGGCGCACCTTAGTCCTTAAAGTGACATCATTGCTTTTTAACACTTTAAAGAGGTCTTTTGCAGCAGATTTGCTGATTGCAATGCATAGAAAGGTGAAATATATACTATATATAACTTATTTAACTGACGCTAAATAAGAGCCATATGTACCTGTTCTGATTTACCTACAAATTCAACTTAAAGACAGATGTAGGAATGGATCTCATTCATAAACCAGGGACTGCCTGTATCCAGAAATTTCACTTTCCTTGTTTCTCTATAACTGAACACCATTTCTGCTGTTAGCAGAAAATATTTAATCTTGCCACTTACGTGTTTAAATTTACCATATTTTTACTTAAATAACACAAGCTTTCTACATTTGTTTGCCAACTGCACCCACCCCCCATGAGATATTTTTGTAAGCGCCCTATGCCAATTTTTAGAGGAGGGTGAGTTTGGCAAACAAACATAGAAGGCATGCGTTATTTGAGTAAAAATTCAGAGTTCTCCACTCCTTCCCTCCTCTCCGAGGCTTGATCTCAGTTTCCAAAGTGGGCTCGTGTATCACCCTGACATTCATAGCTTGAGGTCTTTGGGGACAGGCCTCTGCCCTCCACCCTCGGAGCTCCCACAGATGAACTACAGATCAGAAGTCTAGGCATGGCATAACTGTGTTCTCTGCTCCGGGTTTTACAAGGTTGAAAGCAAGAAGTTGGCCAGGGCTGTAATCTGGTTTGAGACTTGAGGTCCTTTTCCAAACTTACTGATTGTTTGTAGAATTCATCTTTTTTGCAGTTGCAGGACTAAAGTCTCATTTTCTTTTATTCTTTTTTTTTTTAAGCGTTTGTTTAATTGTACTTTAGATGAAGGTTTACAGAGCAAACTAGTTTCTCATTAAATAATTAATACACCTATTGTTTTGTGATATTGGTTGCCAACCGCCCGATAGGTCAACTTTCTCCTTCCCTTATTGACTTTAGGTTCCCCATTACCAGCTTTCCTGTCCCCTCCTTTGTTCTCGTCCTTGTCCCAGGGCTTGTATGCCCATTTAGTCTCATCTTGTTTTATGGGCCTGTCTAATCCTTTACTGAAGAGTGAACCTCAGGAGTGACTTCAGTACTGAGGTATAAGAGTGTCCAGGGGCCATACTCTCAGGGTTTCTTCAGTCTCTGTCAGACCAGTAATTCTGGTCTTTTTATTTATTTATTTTTTGAGTGGATCATATGGTATTTCTATTTCTAGCTTTTTAAGGAAGCGCCATATCGTTTTCCAAAATGGGTATACCATTTTGCATTCCCACCAGCAGTGCAGAAGAGTTCCAATCTCCTGCAGCCTCTCCTATATTTATTGTTTTCTGTTTTTTTTTATTTGTGCCAGTAATGCCAGGGTGAGATGGTATCTAATTGTGGTTTTGATTTGCATTTCTCTGCTGGCTAGTGATCTCCAGCATTTCCTCATGAATCTGTTAGCCGCTTGAATGTCTTCTTTAGTGAAGTGTCTATTCATATGCTTTGCCCATTTTTTAACTGGATTATTTGTCTTTTTGTCATAGAGATGCTGGGTTTTCCTGTAGATTTTAGAGATTAGACCTTTGTTGGATTTGTCATAGTCAAAAAATTTTTCCCAGTCTGTAGGTTGTCTTTTTACTCTTTTGGTTAAGTCTTTTGATGAGCGTAAGTGTTTGATTTTTAGAAGATCCCAGTTATCTAGCCTATCTTCTGGTGTTTCCGTATCGTTAGTTGTGATTTAAATCCTGTTAATGCCATGTATTAGGGCCTCTAGTGTTGACCCTATTTTTTCTTCCATGATCTGTATAGTTTTTCATTTTATATTTAGGTCTTTGATCCATTTTGAATTGATTTTTGTGTGTGGTGTGAGGTATGGGTCCTGTTTCATTTTTTTGCTGATGGACATCCAGTTTTGCCACCACCAATTGTTAAAAAGACTATCTTCTCCCCGTTAGATGGATTTTGGCCTTTGTCGATGATCAGGTGACCGTAGGTGGATGGATTTACGTCTGGGCTCTGAATTCTGTTCCAATGGTCAATGTATCTGTTGTTGTACCAGGCTGTTTTGACTACCATAACTCTGTAGTAGGTTCTAAAGTTCTAAGGTCAGGTAGTGCGAGTCCTCCTACTCTATTCTTCTTCTTCAATAGTACTTTACTTATCCAGGGCCTCTTTTCTTTCCATATAAAGTTAATTATTAGTTTTTCCATCTCTTTAAAGAATGCAGTTGGTATTTGGATGAAGATTGCATTGTAATTGTAAATTGCTTTGGGTAGAATTGACATTTTCCCAATGTTGAGTCTGCCTATTCATGAGCATGGTTTTTCCATTTATATAGGTCTCTCTTGGTTTCTTGCAGTAGTGTTTTGTAGTTTTCTTTGCATAGGTCTTTTACATCCCTGGTTAGAGTTATTCCCACATATTCTACTTTTTTAGGGGCTATTATAAATGGTATTGTTTTCCTGATTTCCTTTTTGTAGTTCTCTTTATTGGTGTATAGGAATCCAACTGATTTTTGTATGTTTATCTTGTATCCTGCTACTTTGCTGAATCTTTCTATTAGTTCCAGTAGTTTTCTCATGGAGTCTTTTCGTTTTCTATGTATAGTGTCATATCATCCATGAATAGAGATGGTTTTGTTTCTTCCTTACAAATTTGGATGCCTTTATTTCTTTTTCTTGCCTCATTACTCTAGCTATCACTTCCAACACAATGTTCAATAGGATAGTGGTAAAGGGCATCCTTGTCTTGTTCCTGTTTGCAAGGGGAATGCTTTCAGACTCTCTCCATTGAGAATGATGTTGGCTGTTGGTTTTGTACAGATGCCCCTTATTATGTTGAAGAATTTCCCTTCTATACCTATTTGATTGAGAGTTTTTCTCAGGAATGGGTGTCGAACTTTGTCAAATGCCTTTTCTACATTGATTGAGATAATCATGGTTCTTTTCTTTTATTTATATGGTGGATTATGTTGATTGATTTTCTACTGTTGAACCACCCTTGCATACCTGGTATAAATTCCACTTGGTCGTGGTGTATTATTTTTTTGATATGATACTGAATTCTATTAGCTAGAATTTTGTTGAGAATTTTGCATCTATATTCATGAGAGATATGGGTCTGTAATTTTCTTTTTCTTTTTTTTTTGTGGTGTCTTCGTCTGGTTTTGGTATCAGGTTTATGCTGGCTTCATAGAATGAATTCAAAAGTGTCCTTCCATTTCTATATTCTGAAATAGTTTGAGTAGTACTAGTGTAAGTTCTTCTCTCAATATTTGGTAGATTCTCCAGTGAAGCCATCCAGGCCAGGGTTTTTGTTGTTGTTGGGATTTTTTTGTTACCTTTTCAATCTCTTTTCTTTTTATGGGTCTCTTCAGTTTTTCAACTTCAGTTTGTATATTTTGGGTAGGTAGTGTTTCTAAAAAATTGTCCATTTTCTCTAGATTTTGAAATTTGTTGGAGTACAGTTTTTCAAAGTACTCTGTTAAGATCCTTTTTAGTTCAGTTGAGTCTGGTGTAATGTCCCCCATTTCATTTCTTATTTGGGTTATTTATGTCTTCTCCATTTTTTCTTTTGTTAATTTGGCCAATGGTTTGTCAACTTTGTTGATCCATTCAAAGAACCAGCTTTTGGTTTTGTTGTTTCTATTTTTTTCTTTCTCTATTTCATGTTTTTCTTCTCTGATATTTCATTTATATCTTCTCTCTGATTATTTCCTTCTTCTGGTGACTATGGGCTTCTTTTGCTGTTCTCTTTCTATTTGTTCAAGTAGTGTAGCTAATATTTTAATTTTATCCCTTTCTTCTTTTTTGATGTGGTATTGCTATAAATTGACCTCTGAGCATTGCCTTTGCTGTGTCCCAAAGGTTTTGGTATGACGTTTTTTCATTCTCGTTTGATTCTAGGAATTTTTTGATTCCATCTTTGATTTCTTCTATTACCTAGTGGTTTTTAAGCTGGGTGTTATTCAGTTCCCATGTATTTGATTTTTTTCCTTGCTCTTTGTCATGGATTGAATTATGTCCCCCCAAAATATCTTTCAACTTGGCTAGGCCATGATTCCCAGTATTGTATGCTTTTCTACCATTTTGTCATCTGATTTGATTTCCCTATGTGTTGTAAATCATATCACTATGATGTAATGAGATGGACTAGTGGCAGTTATATTGATGAGAGCTACAAGATTAGATAGTGTCTTAAGCCAATCTCTTTTGAGATATAAAAGAGAGAAGTGAGCAGAGAGAAAGGGGAACATCATACCACCAAGAAAACAGTGCCAGGAGTAGAGCACATCCTTTGGACCTGAGGTTCCTGGCCGAGGAGCTCCTAGACCAGGGGAAGATTGATGACAGGGACCTACCTCCAGAGCCAACAGAGAAAGCCTTCCCTTGGAGCTGGCACCCTGAATTTGGACTTGTAGCCTACCAGACTTTGAGAAAATAAATTTCTCTTTGTTCAAGCCATCCACTTGTGGTATTTCTGTTATAGCAGCACTAGATGACTAAGACAGTCTTCCTATTATTACTTTCTACTTTGATGGCATCGTGATCAGAGAAGATACTTCGTATTATCTCAATGTTTTGGATTTTTTTTAAGAGTTTCTTTGTGGCCTAAGATGTGCACTATTCTGGAGAACATTCTATATGCATTGGAAAAGAATGTGTACTTTGCTGCTATTGGGTGGAGTGTTCTATATGTGTCTATGAGATTAAGTTGGTTGATTGTGGCCTTTAGATCTGTATCTTTGTTGAGTTTCTTTTAGACGTTCTGTCCTTTACTGATAGTGGTGTGTTGAAGTCTCCTACTCTTATGGAACTATCAATTTCTCTTTTCAAGCCATTACACTTTGTTTTATGTATTTTGAGCCCTCACATTGGGTGCATAGGTATTTATTATGGTTATGTCTTCATGATGGATTGTCCCTTTAATCATTATATAATGCCCTTCTTTGTCTTTTATGGTGGATTTTGTTTTAAAGTGTTTTTTATCTGAGACTAGTATTGCCACTCTTGCTCTTTTTGGGTAGCTGTTTGCTCGATATATTTTTTTCTAGCCTTTGATTTTTAATAAATTTATGTCTTTATTTCTAAGGTGTGTCTCTTGTAGACAGCATATTGATGGGTATTGTTTTTTTTTGTCTATTCTGTTGCTCTCTGTCTTTATGGTTATATTTAAGCCATTTACATTCAGTGTGATTATTGATAGGTGTGAGTTTATTGCTGTCCTTTCATAGTGCTTTTTTTGTGACGCTGATGTTTTTCTTTGTTCCTCTTACTCTTCTGTGCTGAATTCCGTTGCTTGTGTGTGTGTGTGTGTTTCATTTCTTTCATTTTCATAGACTTTGTGTGTACTTAGACTTTATGTTTTTCTTCTTTATTTTGATGAATAAGTTGTTAACTTTCTTTGTGGTTTTACCTTGAAATTCACCCCTATCTTCCTAAGTTTAAACCAGTCTTTTTTTACTTGATAACACCTTGACTTTCTCTCCATGTGAAAATTCTGTACCTACACCATTTATTCCCTCTTTTATTGTTCGGACATTGCTGTCATTTACAGATTGATGTCTCTGGTTCCCTGTTGTAAATTTTTTAGTTTTGTTTTATCCTTGAGAGTTCATTATCTAGGTTGGTATCTGGTTGATGCTGTCTTATGTGCTAGATTCAGGTTGTTGCCTGTTGTTGGTTCTCTAACCAAAGGACTTCCTTTAATAATTCTTGTAAGTTTGACTTGGTTTTCACACATTCCCTTAATTTTTATTTATCTGGAAATGTTCTATTTTCACCATCATATTTGAGCAAGAGTTTTGCAGGATATATTATTCTTGGTTGGAAATTTTTGACTTTCAATATTTTATATATGCCATCCCATTGCCATCTTGCCTGCATGGTTTCTGCCAAGTAATAAAAGTTTGGTCTTATTGTTTCCTCTTTATATGTGACTTTTTGTTTTTCTTGAGCTCCTCTCAGGATTCTTTCTTTGTCTTTTGTTTTAGCAAGTGTGATTATGATACGTCTTGGTGTTTTCCTTTTGGGCTCTATCATGGATTGAAATGTGTCCCCACAAAATATCTGTCAACTTGGTTAGGCCAGGATTCCCAGTATTGTGTGGTTGTCCTCCATTTTGTGATTGATTTTCCTATATGTTGTAAATCGTAATATCTGCCTGTGGTTAATGAGGCAAGACTGGATTACATGGAAGAGGATTAGGGTGGGATGTAACATCCTTGCTCAGGTAAAGAGACTTTCCCTGGGGTGTGGTGTGCACCACCTTTTATCTTACAAGAGATAAAAAGGAAGAGAAGGGAGCAGAGAGTTATGAACCTCATACCACCAAGAAAGCAGCACCGGAAGCAGAGCATGTCCTTTTGATCTGGGGTTCCTGCAAGGAGAAACTCCTAGTCCAGGGGAAGATTGATGACAAGGACCTTCTTCCAGAACTGACAGAGAAAGCCTTCCCCTGGAGCTGATGTCCTGAATTTGAACTTGTAGCCTACTAGACCGTGAGGGAATAAATTGCTCTTTGTTAAAGCCATCCACTTGTGGTATTTCTGTTATAGCAGCACTAGATGACTAAGACAGGGTCTATACAATATGGGATTAGTTGAACTTCTTGAATGGTTGGTTTTTTGTCTTTCATGATATTAGGGAAGTTTTCTGTCAGCAAATCTTCAATGATCCTCTCTGTGTTTTCTGTTTTCTCCCCCTGTTCTGGAACTCTGATCACATGCGAATGTTTGTTTTTGGTTGTATCCCACATCGTTCTCAGTGTTCTTTCATTTTTCTTTGTTCTTTTCTCTGATTTTTCCTCAAGTGAAATGGTATCCATGAATTTGTCTTCAATTTCATTGATCCTGTCTTCCATTGTTTCAAATTTGCTCCTAAAACCTTCTGTTGCACTGTCCATTTCTGAAATATTGTTGTTGTAAAACCTTCTGTTGCACTGTCTATTTCTGAAATCTTGTTGTTTATTGCTTGGATTTCTAATTGCTCTTTTTGTATGATTTATAATGATTAATTTATCTTGAAATTTTTTCCTGTATTATTTTCTTGATTTCTTCCATTGTTTTGTCTGTCTTTTCCACTATTTTGACTGTATTTTCCACGGTTATGTCTATTTTTTGTCTTATTTTTGTCTGCATTTTCCTTCGTCTGTTGGAGAACCCTGAATATTAGAGTTCTGAATCCCCTATCAGGTAGTTCCAGTGCCTTTTCTTCTAGCAGAAGGTCACCTGGTGTTTTATTTTGGTCATTTTCTGGAGCCATCATCTTTTTTTCTTTTTTTAATACATTGTGTTATTGTCTCCTTTCTCTGGGACATTCAGGAATTATTTTCTTCATTTATTGGTTGTATCTGATTGTTTCACCCTGCTTTTTTGTTTTATTTGGTTATGTCTGGGCAGGCACGCTTGGTATGTTTTGTTGCTTACTCACCTGTGGGCATGATACTTCTCATCACCTTGTCCAGGTGGACGGGGCCAGTAACTCAGCTATGGTGCAGCAGGACGGGTCCGGAGGGGGTAGGGATGGGTCGTTTGCAGCAAGAACTGGAGGCAACAGGGCAGGGCTGGGGAGCAGTGCAGGGTGGGGTCTGGGGGGACCACACTGGTACAGCTTGGGGGTATGGCACTTGGTGCATGGTGCAGATAGGCAGGAGGCTAAGGAGAGGATGTGACTTGCGGAGCTAAGTGGGTGGGTGAAAGAAGAGAAAGAAGAGAGAGAATCAAAGGCAAAAAATGAAGTAAAAAAGTTAAAAATTTAAAAAAGAAAAAGAAAAAAGGTAAATAAAATGGCAGTGCAGTAGGATTCAGCAGGTGAGCACAAGGCTGACCCAGTAAGGCCATGTCCTGGTGTCTCTCTAGCCAAGAGGTGTGGCTCAGCCTGTTAAGAAGTGGCATGGGTGGTGCACAGGGCTAGGTGGGAGGGAGAAAAGAAAAGAAATAGGGGAAAGAGAGAGAAGAAACCAACAAACAAATAAAGAATGAAAGTAAAAACAAAAAGAAATATGGTGGTGGGTGTGCTGGCTGTTGGGGTTGGGGCAGAATTGTCATGGCAGCAAGCTGATGTCGCTCTCACCAGGTGGATTGGCATGGTCTGAAAGGAAGGGGTGGAGACTGCTCAGGGTCTAGATGGGAGGCAGAAGGAAAAGGAGAAGGGGAAAGATAAAGAAAAATAAAAAATATGATGTTGAGGGGGCTGGCCTGTGGGGCCGGTGAAGACCCAGGGAGGTCATGTTCCAGAGGCTCTCCAGCCAAGTGGTACAGCACAGCCCACCAAGAAGTTGGGGGCCATGCACAGGGCTAGTTGGATGGGAAAAGGGAAAGGAAGGAAAGGAGAGAGAGAAGAAACAATAACAAGGAAAAGAAAAGAAAACAAACAATAAATAAATAAATAAAATGGCCCTGAGGATGCTGGTCGGTGACAGTGGCACAGACCCGGGGAGGCCATGCATTGTTACTCTCTTACCAAACTATGCAGCATGGCCCCTCCAGAAGGGGCAGGGGCAGTGCTCAGGGCTGGGTGGATGGGAGAATTGGAAGGAAGGAAAAGAGAGAGAGAGAGAGAAAATAGAAAAGAAGAAACAAAAAAGAAACAAGAATAAAGCGAACAAACCAAAAAATCACAGGCTGTCAAGAAGGAGAGGGGATGGCACACGGGGCTAGCTGGGTGGGAGAAAGGAAATGAGAGAGAGAGAGAAACAACAAAAAAGACCAAAAAACGACCTGAAAAAACAAACAAATAAACAGGAAAAACAAACCCTCCCCCAAAAAAAGAACAAAGCAAACACATAAAAATATCACAGCCTGTCAAGAAGGATGGCAGAAAATAAACAAACAAAAATACAAACCAAAAAAAAAATGGTGCCGAAGGGGCCAGTTGGTAGGGGTGGGGCAGACCCTGGTGGCAGTAAGCTAGTGTTTCTCCAGCCGAGCAACCGTAGCCCATTGGTAAGCAGCAGAGTTCACGTAGAGGGATGAAGGATGGGGGGTGGGAAAGCACGTACCCCTAGTTATCAGGTGCTCTGTCTCCTGCTGGGAGCTCCATGGAGTTGCCTTCCTGTATTCCCTGTCTGCATTTCTTGGCAGCTGAGGTCCAAGATGGTGAATCTGGGTGGCAGTGAGCTAGTATTTCTCTGGCTGAGTGACCGTGGCCTGTTGGCAAGCAGCAGAGGCCTCATACAGGGAAGAAGGGTGTGAGGTGGGAAAATGTGTATCTTTGGTTACCAGGTGCTCTGTCTCCTGTTGGGACCTCCATGAAGTTGCCTTCCCATACTGCCTGTCTGAGTTCTTTGGTGGCTGTAGTCCAAGAATCTGGCCACGTTAGCTGGTATGGGACCTCCATTCAGTAGCTCTACTCATTCTCTGTTTTCTGGCAGTCTCTTATTCCACTCGGTGCTTGATCGAGTTCTTTATTCCCTCATTTGGTGCTTAGGGTTCCAGGACTGACATTTGTATCTGTTTTACTTAGTTTTTTGGGTCTTTGCTGCAGAGGGACTGCAAGGTGCTTCTGTCTATAGCACCATGTTGGCTCTGTGGGGTCTCATTTTCTTGCTAACTGTCAGCCAGGGACTTGTTTCAGCTCCTAGAAGCTGCCCCTCTTTATAGGCAGTTCACAACACAGTTATTTCTTTTCTTCCTTCAAGACCAGCTGGAGAAAACCATTTGCATTTAAAGAGTTTGCCTGATTGGGTAAGACCCACCCAAGATAATCTTGATTAATTTGAAGTAAAACTGAATTTTTTTTTCTGACTATAAAAGAATACATAGTCTTCATAGAGATTAGAAAATACAGAAGGATTTTTTTTAAGTAATTGAACTATAATCTCAAAATTCAGATAATCACTATTGATATTTTGGTATGTTTCCTTTCAAAATTGTGTAGGTATATATTTATGTGGTTTGGATCTTGTTTTATCTCTAAATTGGGATTCTTAAGTGGACAATCTAAAAGCAAATGTCTTTTTCTTTCAACGGAGCATTTATAAGAACTTTGGTGGTAGTAAGTATTTGCTGGCATATGAAAATTTCTCATGTTAGACTGGAGAAACCCCGAGAGTATGGCCCCAAAACACCCTTTTAGCTCAGCGGCGAAGTTACCTTCGAGGTTCACTGTTCAGCCTGGGAGTGGACAGCCCAGTAAAACCGTGAGAGTAACGAGGTACAGGAGTCCAGTGACAAGCCCCAGAAGGCAGAAGGGGAGTAGGAAGCTGATGATAGGGAACACAAAGTAGAGTAAGGATATTGTTGATGTGTTGTGAGATTGTTAACCATTGTCATAGGGCAACATTTGTAGTAACTGTTAAATGGGAGACTATTTTGTCCTGTAAGCCTTCATCTTAAGTGAGAATAACAGCACAATTAGAAGAGCGCAGTCAATGTCACTTAAATGTGTATGTAAAAAAATTTTTGAAATGGCGTATCTTTGGCTATGTGTATTTTCACCAAAAAAAAAAAAAAAAAGTTGAGAATTTAGACGGTTAAAATGTTGTGGGGTTGTTAACCAATGTCATAAAACAGCATGTGTGCTACTGTTACATGAGAAACTATCTGTTCTGTAAGCCTTCACCTGAAGTACAATAAAATATTAAAAAAAAAAAAAATGTGACTACTGGGAAATAGAAAAAACAAAAAACAAAAACAAACAAACAAAAAAAACACCATAGCTTGGGTCAGGTGCACCTTAGTCCTTAAGGTGACATCTTTGCTTTCTAACACTTTAAAGAGGTCTTTTGTAGCAGATTTACCCAATGTAATGTATCATTTGATTTCTTGATTGCTGCTTCCATGGGCATTGATTGTGAATTCAAGTAAAATGAAATCCTTGACAACTTCAAAAAAAAAAAAAATTTCTCATGTTAGCAAATAGGTTTGTGCATAAAGACTTCAAATAATGTTTGCATGAGTTCACTGGGTGTAGTCTCAGTTATCTATTTTTTGATTGACCAATAAATTGATCCATCCATTCATCCATCCATCTTCCCATCTATTTATCTATCTACCATCCATCCACCTATTTTTCTACCCATCCATCCACCTATCAATCTACCCATTCATTCATATATCTATGCTCCATCTCTTTAGCTGTCTATAAGTATCTCTCTTGGAATTCAAATGCAGTAGTAAATTGAGAAATGAAATCACACTTTTTTCTGAAAGAAAGTATGATTGGTTAATTTTACTAGTGATGCGATCTGGCTTCACCGTTTAGGTTTATACAGAGTATATAACTTGAATGAACTACATCTGAAGTTCCAAAATTTTAACAAAAATATATATGGAGTATGCATTAAGATAAAATCATTTTATTAAGATAGTGTATAGGCAAAAGTGTATTGAAAAGAATAATATTTCAATTTTCACAATTCTTTCTGAGCGTTTTGGGTTTTAATAGTCTCTTTAAGTGAAATAATAACAGATATAATTAAAAGATAAGTCTTATAATATATTATTTTTCCCCCAGAAATTGAGAAAGTGAACAACTCCAATGATTAGGTAACAAATATTTTTGCAAGTCAAGTAATTTCCAGTTCTTTACTTTCAACAAAATTGAAAGGAGACTTAATAGAGCTGTCAGGTGGTGGATAATTTAGAATAATTTTCAATGATAGATCACTCTAAGATTTTTGATATTTAACTCAGAAGGAGTTCAAATAATTGAGTGACATTGCTATAGCAAAAGTTTTTCCATTGCCATATACTTATTTGAGTGAACATGTTTTCTCAGCACTTATGTCTTTAAAAATGAAAAATAGAACAGAAGTGATACTGAAACATGTCTCCTTATATAAATAAGTAATATTCTTCTACAGATATAGCTAGTAATTGAAAAGCTCAGGCACCTCACTAAGAGGTCCAATTCCAACAAAATCTTACAATTATTATTTAATAATTGTTCATCAAAATTGGAAGTATATATTATTTAGATAAATTAATTTTACTAATAATGAAAACTCGATCCAGAATTTTTAATATTTTGAGTGTCTAGAGTCACAGAAAATTAAACTTTTTATTTAAATTTATACACATAATTTGTTTTTAAGAAGTATAGTAGTGTGATCAATAAAATACTTTCAATCATAACCCAAAACCTCACCTCTAACAAATATTGGATCTATTGGTGGTGGTATTTTGCATATTTCTATTGCCACCTCATGCCATGGATTAGCAGTGCCCTCTCTACTACTGGAAACAGAGTCATCAGCATCTTTAAGACTAACCATACTTGAGCGAATTTAGAGACTTATCCTTACAATTTTTTTTTCTCTAGAACCACTCTCAGTACCAAATGTCTTAGGCTGGATTATCTAGAGAAGCAAAACCAGTGAAGTGTATTTGTAGATAGATAGATGGATGGATAGATGGATGGATGGATGGACAGAGGGATAGACAGATAATAGATAGATAGATGGATGAAAGGATGGATGGACAGATCGGGAGAGAGAGAAATTTATCTCAAGGAAATGGCTCATACAGTTGTGGAGGCTGGTAAGTCCCAAGTCTGTGGGTCAGGCATCAGGCTGGAGGCTTCTCCTGACTCTCATAACTGCAGGGGCTAACAAATCTAAGATTGTCAGGTCAGAAGGTAGGCTGCTGCTCACATTCCAAGACCTAGAGGTCAGATTTTGCTCCAGAGCAAGCAAAAGCCAGAGAGCTTTGCCAGAATGACCATATATATATTGGATACAGGCCACACCCCTGAGTCAACTCCTCTTATAACTGACTGGCCGATCACATCAGATCACATCATGGAGGTGAGTACATTATATCACAACATAGAGGATAACTACATCATTACATAACTTCCAAATTACATCATTACATAACTTTCAAACTGCATCATTACGTAACTGCCAAACTACATCATTACCTAACTGCCAAACCACTGAGAATTATGGTCCAGCCAAGCTGACACACAGCTTTAACCATCACAATGAATAAGGAAGACCAAAGAGTTAATGCCTTTGAATTACGGTTTTGGTGAAGAATATTGGATATACCATGGACTGCTAGAAAAACGAACAAATCTGCCTTGGAAGAGGTGCCGCCAGAATGCTCCTTAGAAGAGCAACGATGGTGAGACTTCATCTCACATACTTTGGACATGTTATCAGGAGGGACAAGTTTCTGGAGAGGGACATCATGCTTGGTAAAGTACAGCATCTGCGAAAAAGAGGAAGAGAAGACCCTCAATGAGATGGATTGACACAGTGGCTGCAACAATGGGCTCAAACATAGAAACAATCGTGAGGATGGCACAGGAACAGGCCATGTTTCATTCTGTTGTATATAGGGTTGCTATGATTGGGAACCAGCTCAGCAGCACTTCAGAACAACAACACTTAGTAATATGACCTTGAAGGCTTTTCATGATCTGGTTGCTTCCTACCTCTCTCGCTATTCCTTTCCTACGGACAATGGGCTTTAGTCTTAACCTACTCTTCTCTTTCTCACCTTCAAGTCTTAAAAATGATACTACTCTCTCCCTGGAAGGCCCTTCCTGCCTTTGCCAAATGAAGGTATCCCTTAAGACTCACTTTTCCAGGAAGCTGTCACTGGTTGCCCCAAATAGAATTAATTTCTTCCTTCTCATTGCTCCCAAAGCACTAACGGATCCCTCTATCACAGCACTTACAGGTTGCTGGGATTGTTTACACCTTCTCCTCACTTATCGACTATCTCGTTATTCAACATTTTGCATTTACAACAATAGTAAAAAATCTACTTTCTGACTATTTTGCACATTAACAACCTACGTGTGGCAGTAACGAACGCTGAGGTGGGATTTGAGAGTAATTCTGGCTTTGATGGTGAAGTTTATGTGTCAGCTTGGCTGGGTCATGATTCTCAGTGATTTGGCAAAGTAATGATGTAATTCAGCAGCTGTGTGATAATGTAACTTGACAGTTATGTAATGATATAACTTGGAAGTTATGTAATGATGTAGTCATCTTCCATTTTGTGTTCTGATGTGGTCATCTTCCATTTTTCATGTAACACAGATTTCACTTAATGACCTGGTCTTTGGAACCTAACAATGTCGATCAGCGAGGAGAAGGTGTAGTTAGTCATCAGTCAGCTACACTGGTCTACAACTTCTTTCATCTTTGTATCTTCAAGCTTCAAAGAACATATAGTTGCTGCAAGTCAATCCCAACTCATGGATACCTCATGTGTGTCAGAGTAGAACTTGGCTCCATAAGGTTTTCAATGGCTGATTTTTTAGAAGCAGATCACCAGGCCTTTCTTCTAAGGTGTCTCTGGGTGGACTCAAACTGCCAACCTTTCTGTTAGCAGCCAAGTATGTTAACTGTTTGCATCACCCAGGGACTTCTCAGAGCACATGTTGTTGTTAGTGTTGTTGAGTCAATTTCAACTTATAGCGACCCCATGTGACAAAGTAGAACTGCCCCCATAGGGTTTTCTAGGCTGTAATCTTTCCAGGAACAGATTGCCAGGTCTTCCTCCTATGGAGCCACTGGGTGGGTTTGAACCGCCAACATTTTGGTTAGCAGCCAAGTGCTTAACTGTTGTGCCACCAGGGCTCCCTCAGAGCACATACTAGGCACTAATAAGTATGTGCTGAATAAATAATAGAATGGATGACTCCTGGAGTTTTCACTTTCATTTCTTTATTATTAATTTTTAGTATATTTCTAAATTAGCCAAACCAACCATCCTGTGTCTCTCACTACAACCTGCTAATTTTCTCTCACTGGCATTATTTGGGCCCTGCTCACCCTGAAATGCCCTCAGCCCTTGTTCTCACCGGTAATTAATGCAGTGTCTCTCTTGTTGCCAGTGTTTTTGGGAAAGCTGGCAGTTTGGAACTCAGTGTGCATTTTCTCACAAAAACAATGTTCCAGGTGGTGGTTAGATTAGACCACAGAAGCTTAATCACCCCCAAAATGTAATGAAAGTACTATATATTTGTAATAAAAGACAATTCAGCCATAGAAAAGTAAAAATGATGTTGATATTACCACATGTTTTTAGAAGATAAATTTCTGTTTTAAAAAATGTTCCTGCAGAATATGTCTCTTTCCTGTGGCAATCTCAGCAGGTGGGAGAGAAACTAACATTTGTTAAATGCCTACTGTGTGCCAGGCATCATGTGCTTTTTATGTGTTGTATCACTTAATCCTCACAACACCTTTGCCAGGTGTGTCAGCCTTTGCTGTATTACAAACCACCCCACACTTAATGACCTAAAACACCAACCATTTATTAGCTCACGATTCTGTAGGCTGGCAGTTTTTGGAAGGGCCCAGCTAACTGGTTCTTCAATTGGTCTCCCCTGGGCTCACTCATGCAGCTGCACTCAGCTGGTGGATGGTGGAATGAAAGGGATGATTTAGGATGGCTACTCAAATCTGGTGGTTGACAGGCTGTTAGCTGGGGCTTGGTTTCCCTTTGTGTGGCCTCTCCAGCAGGCTAGTTCAGGCTCATGGCAGCAATGTTCTAAGAGGGCAAAATCAGAAGCTACAAGGCCTTTTTAGAGTTAGGCTCAGATGTAACCTGCTGTCATTTCCTCTATATTCTACTGCTCAAAGCAAGTCACAAGTCCGGATTCAAAGGGTTAGGAAATAGACACCACCTCTTAATGGAAGGAAGTACAAAGAAACTGTGGCCATTTTTAATGTACCACTCAAGTAGATATTATTATTTAATTATGTAGATAGATACCAAAATCTAGGCTCAGAGAGGTTAACTAACCTTCCAAATACACTTAGCTCATAAATAATAGAAGCAGAATTTGAGTCCAGGTCTGTATGACCCCCGAATTCCTCTTCTCTGCACTATACCATAGTATCTCCTTTCCCTTTCTTTCCTGCCATTCTTTTTTCTCCTGCCACCCTTCCCCTCCTTGTCCCATGCCCAGACTTTGAGGGGAAGAATCAGAAGAAAGGAAGCAGATGCAGTATCATTCATACCTGGACTGTGTGTTACCATCTTTGGCTTAGTAACTAATACCTTAGGAAAACAAGGCAGGCAGTAGGATAATTTTAGGTGATTGTTTTCATACCTTTATTTCTTGATTGTTTTCTTTTCACTCACACAAGAAAGGCCTGGGATAATGGCTAGTTCATTACAATTACAGTATATCCCTATTCTAGCTCCCATTCAGCTGGGGGAATCTGAGGAGAACCGAATCGTAGGTATTTATTGGTAGAGGACCATGAGGGGGAGGGTCTTGAGGGGATGTACTTGACAAAGTCGGGCTGGCCCAACAGTTGTAGAGGCCCAAATCCACCTGTGTGTGGCTCCAAAACCTGTGCTCTGCACCTCCCCAGGGTCCAAACCAGAAACAAAGGGATTAGCCTTGAGTCCTACTTTTCCTCACACTTCTCCTGCAATGTATTGGTAAACCGCACCAACTCAACCTCTACAAGAGATCTCAAATCTGTCCATTGTTCTCCATCCCCACTGCTACTCATTACTACCTGATCTGTCATCATCTCTCTCCAGGACCTAATTTGTCCCTCTGCTCCCACATTTGCCCCCTAAGATCCTTCCTCCCGATGGCAGCCAGTATATTTTTTTTTTAATTTTATTGAGGTAAATACATTTATAACAAAACATTTGCCATTTCAACATTCTTCACATGTACAATGCAGTGACATTAATCGTGTTTATCATATTGTCCAACCATGACCATTATCTGTTTCTAAATTTTCCCATCACTCTTAACAGAAGTTCAGTGTCCCCTAAGCAATGAGTCCCCCTTTTCCCCTCATTCCTGTCCATCCCTGGTAACCGCTAATGAACTTCAGTCTCTATATATTTGCCTATTCTAAATATTTCATATAAGCGGAATCATATAATATTTGTTCTTTTGTGTCTGACTTATTTCATTCTGCATAATGTTTTTAATTATGCATGGCATATAGCATGTATCAGGACTTCATTTCTCTTTATGACTGATGACTACTCTATTGTATGTATGTGCCACATTTTGTTTATCCATTCATTATTGTTGATGGACATTTAGGTTGTTTATACCTTTTGGCTATTGTAAAAAGTGCTGCAATGAACATTGGTGTACAAGTACCTGTTGAAGTCACTGCTTTCAATTCTGTTGGGTATATACCTAGCAGTGGAACTGCTTGGTCATATGGTAATGCATGATATTTTAAAGACACAGATCAGATCACAGTGTCCCTGCCACAAAACCAATCCATGGCCTCCATTGCACTTGGGATGAATTCTCCCTACAGAGCCCACGGGTCCAGTCTTTGCCTATCCCTGTACTTCATCTCCTACTATTGGGCTCTGGCACGAAGGTTTTTTTTAAACCCACTGCCACCAGGTGGGTACCAGGCTCCCCTGCCACAAAGCCCTGCCCCTGGTTCCTCACACTGCTCACTCCTCATTATGTCGGTCCATCTTTCGTGTTCTTCAGAGAAGACTTCTCCATCAGCTCTAGCTAAAAAGCTTTATATGCTCCTTCTTCTCATTACCCTTAATTACTTCACCCTATTTCTGTTCTTCATAGCACCTAACATTATTTATAATTATTTGTCCGTTCCCTTATTTATGATGTGCTTTCCCTAACGCGTTATAATCTCTAAGAGGGCAGGAACCATGTCAGTTTGTTTTCAGCTCTGCCTGGCCCAGTGCCTGGTATACAGAAGGAGCTCAAGAAATACTGTGTTCAAGTTCCCCTGCTTAGTAGCTACATATTTGGCAAGGCACTTCACCTCTCTGAGTCTCCATTTGCTCCTCTGCAAAATGAGAGTAATAATTTCCACAGCTATGAGTTGTTTTAAAGTTTGAATGAGATAATAATGTATACAAAAACACTTTGAAAAGGGCAGCGCACACTCTAGCAACTTGATGAATTATTAATGCCCCTCCTCAGGGTCAAAAAGGAAGTGTAGTGACATGGACTCCAGCTCTGACGACCGCCAGGTGCTTCCCCAGCTTTTCAGGGCGGTATGGGCTTCAGACGAAAGGGAAATCTAATAGACTGCTCGCTGCGGTTGGCTGCATTTCCCTCCAGCACAGATATAGTTATAATTAGAGTTTCAAGAGTGCTGTTTCATTTCAAAAGGATTCCGTGGCACTGTTTGTAATCCGCCTGAGGTCTGTGGACAGAAGCAGGTCCCCGTGGCAGGTGTTTCTATTCGGCCTGTTTGCTTCGTTCTCTACAACATCAGGAGTGTCTGTTTCTATTACACTCATTACTTTCAGAGGCCAGGTGAGAAGCTTCTGTCCATATGTGAGACTTCAGATGGTGACCACTGAGCAAAATGCGTAGCTCACTCTCACTCTCATCACTGCCTAAAAGCACAGCGGCTTGGACAAACTCCCTTTACCACGCCAGACCTTTTATTAGCAGCCAGAGAATAGACTGTAATGAAAGGAATTACTCTGCCCATGCATCTCTCCCAGAGAAAACATTCTTTAGCCTGTCAAGGCAGTGAAACCTCTTATTAGACACTGCAGAAAAGTCAATTTCTCCACTCTCGCCTCTAAAGGATACAGGACAAGGCTCACTGCAGCTCCTAAACTAATAATCCAACTGGAGGGGAGTGAGTTGAGCTGGCTGGAGATGGGCGGAGACAGCCAGGTAGGTAGCAGGACTCTAAATCAAAGTCCAGACCAACCTGGGCGTTCACGTATTCCAGACCCTGTTACCTACTTTGTGCTGGGCCCTTTTGATCATAATAACTCTTCCCTAGGCAAAGTGATGACAGTGGTAAGATTCACCCAGTCTTCAGAGGCAGCCTACTTTTTTTGTTGTTGTTGTTCCATTTTATCTATCTAATGATTTTCCAGTTTTAGCCAGCGGTGTTAGAAACCATGAAAGTTGTAAAAGATCTTGACGGGATTTCTCTGAGTAAGCCTGTAAGTTATAAAGAGGCAGGTTGGTCTCTTTACCTCCATTCTTCTAAGCCGTGGATTAAAACAAACACACAACACATGTGCTGGAGTTGACTTTTCAGAGACTGGGAAACAGTGTGCAAGGTTGTTGATCACTGGGTCACTGCGAATGGAGACTCCTCAAGGAAAAATTCCAGGAAGAGTTCCTTTATCCTCCGTGCTCACCCAATATTCCTGCTACACTTAACCAATTCTGGGTTTCCAATTCTTGCATTTCATCAAGCTAATTATGCCATTGGGTCCTTGGGTGGTGCAGCTTGCTCTCAGCTATTAACCAAAAGGTTGGCCATTCAAACCCACTCAGCAGCACTGTGAAAGAAAGGCTGTGCAATCTGCTTCTGTAAAGATTACAACCAAATAACCCTATGAAACTGAGTTCTACTCTGTAACACATGGGGTCACCAAGAGTCAGAATCAACTCAATGGCATAGGTTTTTTCTTTTATTATGCTATTGATTTAAGATACTCTATTATTTTAGGTACCAGTGAGAAAGAAAATGTGCCACTAATTAAACTATGAAAAAATGGAGAAACATACGTTGGTCTTTCAAGCAGCAAGTCTTTGCAAGTCTTGTTTCTCTTCTGGGAACAACTTTTCTCCCACATGCTCTACCTTAACTAGTACCACTTGCCATTGAGTTGATTCTGACTCTTGGTGACCCCATGTATGTCAGAGTAGAACTGTGCTCCAGAGGATTTTCAGTGGCTGATTTTTCAGAAGTAGATCACTAGACTTTTCCTCCAAGGAGCTGCTGAGTGAACTCAAACTGCCAAACTTTCATTAGCAGATGAGCACATTAACTGTTTGCACCACTCAGAGACTTCTGCTCTGCCTTAGAGTCTCTTCAAAGTCACACCTCAGCTAGCATTTTCTTGATACTCACCATCCAGTTTATGTGAATTTGAGAACTATATTGTGAGCTCCCTGTGGAAAGGGATTATATTCTGTTTGTCTAGGTATGGACCAGTAATGTGAAACTTGCCTCCAAAAATGGAGGGTGCCGAGAGACCAAGAAAGAGATGAGCAACTCCAAAGTGGCGGCAAAGGAGTTTCTTAGGGAGACTTACAGATGAGGCAAGTCCTGGGCAGCCGCAGAAACAAAGCAGATCTCCACGTCCCACATGGGAGGGCAGAGGTTTTATAATGGTGGTGGACAGCAGTGGCTACATGCCAGGGACTTACATAAAGATGACTTAGCAAGCTGTAGTGAACTAGGACCACATGAAGGCACTTATGTTTGGACTTGCAAAGCCTGTTTCCCCTTCACTGTTCATCTGGGCATGCATCAAAGCCTAGTACAGTTTCTTGCAAAGAACAGGTGCTCATTAACTATTGGTTGAATGCACGCTTCTTTTGTTAAAGCCAGCCTCCTCTGATATTTAGGCAAAATATACATGGCTTTTGCTCCATGAGGGAGAAAACAAAGCAACTGGCAGAGCTTCTCTAGCTCTACGTCTAGGCTTCCATAGGTTTTTTTCATGCATGTCTCCATGAAGAGGCGGTCCATTCCCCACTGATACACAAGGTATTTCCCATAAGTATTTTCCTTCACTTGTCCATTCAGTAAATGTGTTCTGAACTCATGAAGAAAGCGTGGTGGCCCTAGAGTGGAACAATAAGTCATTGATCTTGCCCTCAAATAGGGTGATGTGTAGAGGACAGGAAGTCAGAACAGCAGTTAATACCCGTCCAATGAGTAAGAAGTACTCAGGCAAAGGAGAGGAGGATGCCATGAATTCTGATTAGGGAAAGAAAGTGAGGTTTCACAAGGATTATGGAGTTTGAGGAGAACCTTGAACAATTCATAGACACTCATTCAGCAAAGGAGGGGGTGGTAAAAAATAGCACACAGAAACACCCAGATCCTTTCGAGGGGGTGGTGCAATGAACTCATTCACAGACTATGGGACTCTTCTGAGTGGAGTAACGTGCTTATTTCTGATCCCTCCAAATAGTTGGTTTCTCAAAGACTCATCACTTAGGAGAAACACTGAGGCAGCACAACAACCAATAATTATCCTTGTGTGCTCCTTTGTCACACTTACCTCAGCAGAAAAATGGCTTCAAGTCTATTATCACCCCAAGATCCTCCCTCCATCCACTTATCCTTTAATATATAATTTATTCTACTCTCACAATGCATCTGGAACTATGAAGGGCACATCCTGAATGCTCCTATTTCACTTAAATTATCCAGATTGTTTTCCGTTTTCTTCTTTCCTTTAAAGGTGCAAATTGAAAATATTCTGGATAATTAGAAACTATATTAAGCCATGTCTGGAGTAATCATGGTTTTCCACAATTTTTAAAAAGGTGTGTGAAATGATAACCACGACAGGCTAGGTCTCAGGCATAATTCACAGTGGAATCTCCTCTGCTTGGTGTATGTGCCAGGTCTCCCAGTTTTATTGCCAAATCTCCACCCCTATAATGCTTCAAATCCACTCTGGGCTCCGAACATGTGGCTCATTGACACGATGCTGTATAAAGTAATTGCTACTCGAGTTCTCAACTCCACCTCCACCATGTTTTTCTTTGATTCTGAGCCGCACATAGTGACAATTTGCTACAGAATTTGTTGTTTGGCTCAAACGAGAACACTGGTCGTTTCACATCAGAAGGAGAGGTAGAGTAATGTCTTGTAATGAGATTGTAACAGATAGTAAAGAACATCACCAAGAGGACCAAGCTAGGAAGCAAGGACAGGTGCATCCATTAAGCATTTCCTAAGGACACTTCCAGAGGGATGCCAGTGGCTCAGTGTAGAATTCTTGACTTCCATGTGGGAGACCTGGGTTTTATTCCCAGCCAATGTACCTCATGCAGCCACCTCCCATCTCTCTGTCAGTGGAGGCATGCTTGTTGCTATGATGCTGAACAGGTTTCAGCAGAGCTTCCAGACTAAAATGAACTAGGAAGAAAGACCTGGAGATTTACTTCCAAAAATCAGCCTATGAAAACTCTATGGCACAGGACTGGCCAGCATTTTGTTCTGTTGTTCATGGGGTTGCAATGAGTTGGCAATGATTTGACAGCAGCTCACAACAGCAACAACATGAAGACTTCCTGCAACCAACAACTGAAATGTTACTCAGGTGGCTTTGAAGTCAGTTCATTTCAAGTCAGCAAATTTTCCTTGCCTCCAGCCTCCAGACCAGACACTGTGCCAGGCTCTGAAAGCTAGAGATGAGTGAGGGCTCATTCTTGTCCTCAAGAAACTTATGGTCTATGGGGCAAAACATTTATAAATGAAGTTCAGGAAGGCCAGGTAACTTGTTCAAAGTCACACAGTAAGTGACTGATCCAGGATTTGAACCTAAGTCTGTTTCATTTCAAAGCCTCTCTATTTTCAACTGTGCCACATTGCATTCTCTTATTACATTTCAATGTCATTATTTACAATTGCTTTCCAAGTTGCAACTGCTGAAATTTAGCTCCATCTAGACTTAATAGGTAGATGATTATCAGAGACATAAATCAAGGTGTAAAAGTATATTATAAATGTTGAAAATATTCACGTGTATTAAATATATTTTATATACATATACAAGTGAAATGGTTATCTGAGTGATGTTTATTATGTTTTTATATTGTTCTGTATTTTTTAATGTTCTACAATGAAATTGTATTACTTTATGTTTTGAAAAGTTATTTTTAAAGTAAAATAAAATATATGTTGAAATGTTTTTGAGACCAAAAAGTGCTAATAAGTAACAGCTACCAAATTCATTGCAATGTAATATAAACCCTCAAGTGCCACGGATTAGGTTAAAACCTCCCTTAGTCAGTCTACCTTGATGGTTGACGAGGTTAAATGTACCAGAATGTGGGTGCTCCTCAGAGCTCAGCAAGACTGTGATTATGAAGACCGTTCTATCTCAGATTTGGAGAGTCCATCTTTGCCCAGCTTGATCTGAGGGTGCCGAACAGTTGAGGCCAAAGCTTCATCAGGCATCACAGTGTCTAGAAAGGTGAAAGTCTCTCGTTTCTTCTAGAAATGCACAACTGTACCATTCACATCTGTTATTAGACACCATTCCTCAGGGAGTCCTGGTAGGAATTTGTTTTTTTATAACATTAAGTATGTGAATATTGGCCCCAGCTCCTTGAGCAGATGAACAATCGTAAATTAACTGCTGGGCTGAGGCTCCCTGGAACTTCATGCTGGATGTAAGGCTTCCTTTGCCTTCTTATAAATAGATCCCTGCTAAGTGCCTTCTCTTCTTATCTCAATCGGGCCTATCAACTTCCTCTCACAGACTTACTGATCTTTGACCAACCCTTGTGTATAGAAGAAAAATAAATCCCATCCGTTGGAAACGGGAGCAGGTCAGGAGATCGAGGCTGATGATAGAAACTTCAAGGAATGTAGGCCTAGCTGCTGAGACTTCACAATTAACATTTATCAAGGGACTGAAGAAGTATATTCCTAACTTAATGCAAGGATCTTTCCAGACATCTATTGTATTGCTACATGTTTCAAGCAGTGTGCTTTGTAGCTGTGAGGCAAAATAATATTTTATAATATGTTGTGATTTCAAAGGTGTACTCATTTTCACTATTACCTCATTTAATCATCACAGTAGCCCTATGGAAAGATATTATTATCTACTTTGCAACAAGGCAGAGCCCTGACTGCATAGTGGTTAAGTGCTATGGCGGCAGTTCAAATCTACCAGCTTCTCCTTGGAAACCCTATGGGGAAGTTCTACTATGACCTGTACGGTCACTATGAGTCAGAATCAACTTGATGGCAATGGGTTTGTTCGTTTGCAACAAGAAAGCCAAGCTTAGAAAGGCTAAGTGGTGAGTCCAAGATCTTAAGACCAGGACTCAATTCCAGGTCTTTTGCCTCCAAATGCTATACAATTTCCACCATTTTTCTGTAACTAAAATTTTGACCCGATTATGGAAGCTCCATAGACACTTCCAAACTCCCTGAGGGACTGAAATGCTGGGCAGAGGGCTGTGGGGACCGTGGTCTCGGGGAACATCTAGCTCATTTGGCATAACACAGTTGCTTAAGACAATGTTCTACATTCTACCTTGGTGAGTAGTGTCTGGGGTCTTAAAAGCCTGTGAGCAGCCATCTAAGATACTCCACTGGTCTCACCCCTTCGAGAGCAAGAGACAATGAAGAAAACAAGATACAAGGAAAAGATTAGTCCAAAGGACTAACGGACCACAACTACCACAGCCTCCACCAGACTTCAGTCCAGTACAGCTAGATGGTGCCCAGCTACCGCCACTGACTGCTCTGACCGGGATCACAACAGCGGGTTCCAGACAGAGCTGGAGTAAAATGTAGAACAAAATTCTAACTCACAAAAAAAGACTAGACTTAGTGGCCAGACAGAGACTGGAGAAACCCCGAGAGTATGACCCCCAGACATCCTTCTAGCTCAGTAATGAAGTCACTCCCAAGGTTCACCATTCAGCCAAAGATTAGACAGCCCCATAAAACAAAACAAGACTAATGGGGCACAACAGTCCAGGGACAAGGACTAGAAGGCAGGAGAGAACAGGAAAGCTGGTAATAGGGAACCCAAGTTTGAGAAGGGACAATGTTGACATCTCATGGGGTTGTTAACCATTGTCATAAAACAATATGTGTACTGTTTAATGAAAAACTATTTGTTCTGTAAACCTGCATCTAAAGTACAATAAAAAATAAAAAATTAAATTAAAAAAAAATTTGACCAGGCTCACAGAATGATAAATATAGAACAGGAATGATGCTTCTTATAATGAAGCCATCTACTACAAAAAGGAGAAGAAGGGGCTCAAAAGAAACTCATACCTATTGAGTTTCTACTCTGTGCTGGCTGTTCACCATGCACTATCTCATTTAAACATCATCGCTTTCTTCCATATGACCAAAAAGAACCTGCAATTAAGCATTGAATTACTTCTCCAAAGTCACATAGTTCGTAAGTAGCAAAACTGGACTGAGAACCCCAATCTTTCTGACCTGCAAACCCATGATCTTCTCACACTTCACATCTCACTATGTGAACTCACAATGTGTTTATGCACACGGTAAATTTTAAAAGGCAAATGGCAAATAAAAGTTGTCTGTTTTGGAAAGACTAATGTTCTTGAGGAAGAAAGTCCTGGTGATCTACTTCTGAAAACCCAGCCACTGAAAACCCTCTGGAGCAGAGTTCTCTGATACATATCGGGTTGCCATAAATCAGTGTCAGAACTGACTTCACAGCAATGGGTTTGTTTTTTTGGTTTCAGTGTTCTTAAGGACACAAACATACACATCCTTTCTTTCCCTTGAGCTGCCAGCATCGTTTTCTGTGTGACACTGTTGACATGGTCTTTGCTCCCTTGTAGGATGCGTGGT
The DNA here is from genome assembly GCF_000243295.1 of Trichechus manatus latirostris. NCBI lineage: Eukaryota > Metazoa > Chordata > Mammalia > Sirenia > Trichechidae > Trichechus > Trichechus manatus. The sequence goes on from NW_004444073.1 coordinate 1,459,075, forward strand.
GGTGGTGTCTGTCATTGAACAGCTTGCTCAGGTCCGCAACTCTACAGCCCAGGCTGCCATGGAGAGACTGTGCAGCTACCTGCCTGGTAAGTACAGAAAGGGTCACTCAGTGGTGGGCTTGCTTTTCCTCTCACTCATGAGACATAATGAGTGAATCTGTATCCTGTATGCGCTGATGGAGGAGAGTCTCCTTGTGTTATTTCTGTGACTTGATATTGTTATGGGGCTCATAAAAATTTTAAAAACAAAATACTCTAGGCATTTCCTCTCTGCCATTCATTTTCCATTGTGACAGAAGAAAATCGTTGTGGACATTTAGGGAATAAAATGTTGAATGTTCAATTGTTTTATGTGTCACATTCATTACGATTTTACCATCTGGTGATCATTGTCTTAAGTACTATGAAGGGCAAAATAATGAATAATTTTCAATGATTTTATTTGAACTTGACCACATATGCATGCACAGATGCACACACGTCCATAACAGCACAGAGCATTAGGCTAGGAAGACACCTGATCTCAAACTCTCAAATGGGAAAATAATCTCGAAAATTATGTTTATTTTACCTGGAACTCAATGAATTGGATATGGCAAAAAAGGAACTGATTGGTGGTTCCAACAAGTATTGTATTTGTTTTTTGCTCTCAACAGAAAGAAAATATTAATTCTATTTCCCCTATATAATACTGTTATGTAAAAAGTCATAGTGAATAAAATTCTTTGAGAGTCAAATTTTCATTCACTTGATGGGACCTAATTAGTTAAGGATGCCAACATTACTTTTTCTGCTAAGTCAGGTAGTTGGACCAATGGCTATTATACCTTTGATTTGTATAAAACACTGGGCAATAGCACCATAGTATTTTCAGAGAATTTATTGCATAGTCATGATATGCATTCACAGGCTGATTTTTTTTGCAATGAAAAACTAAAGACTAGGAGATAATAATGTATAAACACATAAGAGAGCCCCGGTGGCTCAGTGGTTAAGTGCTTGGCTGCTAACTGAAAGGTCGGCGGTTCAAACCAACCAGCTACTACGCAGGAGAAAGACCTGGCAGTCTGCTCTCCTAAAGATGACAGCTTACGAAACCCTAGGGGGCAGTTTTACTTTGTCCTAGAGGGTCACTATGAGTCAGAATCTACTCAATGGCAACAAGTTTGGTTTTTATTTTTTTTATGTTTACAATGCCCCCAAACTGACCATTGATTGCTAAGATTTTGACATGTTTGCGTCAAGTCTTTCTTCTATGGATTTCAAACCTGGCAGATAAACTTGAAACACCCCTTGGCCTCCCCTCACCCCAAGTTTCACTCTCCTCCTGCCTCCCTAGAGACAACCGCTATCATGAATTTAATGAGTATCGTGTGTCAAGTTTTATACTTTGACATTCACGTCTATGACCTTTATAAACAATGTATGGTATTCCTTTGTGGGTTTTTTTTTTTTTTTTTTTAACTTTTCTTGGTAAAACAAAACAAGATCTAGAAAACCACACAAAACAAATGTATTGTTCCATCGGTTATTAAAAGGTAAAACCAGAACAGTTGCCACCAAGTAAATTTTGGCTCAATGTGACCCCATGTGCATCAGAGTAGAACTCTGCTCTACAGGGTTTGCAATGGCTGATTTTTCAGAAACAGATTGCCAAGTCTGTTTTCTGAGGCACCTCTGGGTAGACTCAAACCTCCAACCTTTTGGTTTACAGCCAGGCGTGTTAACCATTTGTGCCACCCAGGGATCTATTAAAAGGTGAACACCCTTGTAAACATAGCCCAGGTCAAGAAAGAAAACTCTGCCAGCCCCTGCAGAAGACCTGTCCATCACAACTCTCCTCCCCCCGAAAATAACAACATCCTAAATTTTATGGTAATCATTTTCTTGCATGTCTCTAAAGTTTCCTCACCATTTGGGCCTCCCTGGACACAGTAGTTATTCTTGTCCAATTTTTAAAACTTGGATGGCTCTTTTAATCTACAAGTTTCCTCTCCATCCCTCCATTTTTCTTACAATTAAGCTGTGGAATTTGACTTACAGAGTTTCCCACAGTCTGAGTTTTGTTGATTGCAACTCTTTGGTGTAATGGAATCTGTTTCTCCATGCTCTGTTTTTCCTGACAACTGGCATCTGCAACCAAAGGCTTAATCGGTCTCCAGTTTGATTCCTTTCATCAGACTATGATTGGAGGTGTTTTCTTTCATCCGAAGGCCATCCATCATAAGTGGTTTTCTCTTTTTGGGGGGAGGCGGGAGGAGGAAAGATGTTAGCAGCTATTCATGCTTGATGGCTATTGTTGGATACCCTCAAGTCAATTCCGATTCATAGCGACCCTCGTGACAGAATAGAACTACCCCATAAGGTTTTCTAGGTTGCAGTCTTTAGGGAAGCAGATCGCCAGGTCTTTCTCTCTTAGAGCCACTGGGTGGACCGGAATTGCCAACTTTTCAGTTAGCAGCCAAGCGCTTAACCACTGTGCCACCAGTGCTCCTTAATTCATTGGGTATTGCAAAATGATGATATTCTAACCTATTATTTCTTTTTCGTTTATTAGTTGAAATCCATTAGAAACACCTTCCCTCATCTGCTGTTGGTCACCCAGTGGTACTCTTCATACAGAAAAGGCAGGATAAATGCTTGATTCTTTCCCTGTATTTACCAGTTTTCAAAATAACGTCGTGGTTTCCTATCGTCTTCCTAAGGTGATCAATTAGTTTTTTTTAATATCTTTATGAAATCATGAATTTAAACATATTTGATGGTTTCAGTCAATTGTAATTATTAGTCTTTTTGAAGCTTCAATTGTCCCATCTTTGTCCAGTGGAAGCCTCTTCAAGTTGGATCCTGAGTTCTTTTGACATGACCCTACGTCATCTTTGGTAATTTCCTTATTAACTGTTATGACAAGGTGTTCCAGCCCTGTTTTGTACATTTCCGTTCCCAGGTTTGACATCAATCATTTCTCTAAGAGCCTTGGTTTGTTTTAGTGAGAAATAGTATTTCTAGACTACCGTCTAGGGGCTCAGGGATGTTATTGGTACTAAGTTGGTCAATCTAGGTGAGACTGAGAGGAAGTATGTGTTTTGACATTTACATATACAATTCTTAAGATAAAATATGTAAAGAGTTCATACTGACACTTGAAATTTAAAATCGGAACTACAAGATTTTTTCCTTAATCTCTTCTGTATCATATCTATATGTCCTCTTTCCACACTGAAAGACCTAGTTCTCAAGGACAAAGGGATTGACAGAATTAGTATATTCCATTAATACTCATTTACCTATTGCTCATTACATACACAACAGTCTCAGAATTACAATTCTGATACTACCAGTATCAATAAAATTTATAATTATTGAGAGAGTTAAAATTATTTTTTGTGTAAGTGTTTCCCATTTTGCCCTCATTTTTAATAGTTGTACTATATTATATGAGGAACCCTGGTGGCACAGTAGTTAAGAGCTTGGCTGCTAATCAAAAGGTAGGCAGTTCAAATCCACCAGCAGCTCCTTGGAAATGCTATGGGGCAGTTCTAGTCTGACCTATAGGGTCACTATGAGTCGGAATTCACTCAATGGCAACGGGTTTGGTTTTTTTGGTTTATGTTTTCTGAGCATACAGCATTACATACAAGACTCATTCCCTTTAGACTTAGTTCTACCAGCAACTATATGATTAATGTTCACCACCGGCCCTTAGGTAGATGTCTCTCTAGGCAGTGTCGTCTGAGGCTCTTTCCTTGAAGGATTCATGGAGACAATATTTCCTGAACTCGTGCATGTTTGATAACAGACAGTCTGAGTCTAGTATACCCTTTATACTTGAAAGTCAATGTTTTTCTGGATATAAAATCCTTGGCACACATTTCTTTCCCTGAGTATTTTAAATATGCTACTAGAAAGTCTAATGGTAATCTAATTTTCTTTTTCTTATATGTCACTTACTGTTTTTGTCCAAAGCATTTTTTTTCATTTTCTATAAAGTTGAGTAATTTAACTTGAATACATCTCATTGTTTATAGTTCTGAATTGATATTCTCAAGCATGCAGTGTGACCTCTCAATATATGTGGTTTCAAATATATATATGTGTGTGTGTGTATTTTTAATATATATATTTTTTAATTTCAGGAATGTTTTCTTGATTAAAATTTGTATTCAATCCTGTTTCCTTGATTTGGTTTTATTCTTCAGGAAAATCTACTACCCACATTTCCAATCTTCTTTGCCTGTCTTCAATATTTTGCCTATTGTTTTAATACTTTTCTTTTTTCATTCTTTTTTGATCTTAAAAATCTTCTTTTTGCCTTTTGTTCTCGTTAGTCATTGTATTTTGTATTCACTTCTTCTTGTGTTCATTGTGGTTTAGTCTTCTTTTCTAAAATAATTTTTAATTCTTCCCTGAGTTCTCATATTCCATGTCTGAATTTTTCTAATTCTGATCTATGCCATCCTTTTATGTCTTGTATAATTTTATTAATGCCTCTTAGCTCATTTTTAAATAGTGTGTTATGTTTAAATCTTTTTTGTTTGTTTTTTGGCATAACTTCTGGCATGCTTTTGCTATCTGTGGGGATGCTATTCTGTTCTTTCTTCCTTTTTTCCTTATAATAACTTTGCATGGGAGTTGACCTAGATACATTTCTATTGCTCATTTTTATGTGAAATGAGTTTTCCCAAACTCTTAGAAAGGGAAGTAGCTTAGGGTAGTTTTTCTAAATGCACATAGCTCCTTCTTCTGTTGTTTTTGTGTAGTGTTTTAAAATATGGCATTTAAGAGAATGGAAAACAAACCACAGACTGGGATAGAACATTTGCAAAAAATATATCTGATAAAAGACTGTATCCAAAGTATACAAAGAACTCTTAAAACTCAACAGTAAGAAGACAAACAGCCCAATGACCAAATGGGCAAAAGTTCTAAAGAGCTGCCTCACTAAAGAAGATATGTGATGGCAGATAAGCGTATGAAAACATGCTCAGTCTCATATGTTGTTAGAGAATTGCAAATTAAAATGGCAATAAGATATCACTACACATGTGGCTAAAATACAAAACACTGACAACACAAATGCTGGTGAGGATGGGGAGCAAAAGAAACTCTCATTCATTGCTGGTGGGAATACAAAATAGCACAGCCACTTTGGAAGATGGTCTGGCAGTTTCTTCTAAAGCTAAGCATAAGTTTACCATGTAATCCACCAATCACGCTCCTAGGAATTTACCCAAACTAGTTACAAAATGTATGTTCACATAAAAAAAACCCACACACCAATACTTACAGAAGCTTAATTCGTAACTGCCAAAAATTAGACGCAACCAAGATAGGTGAATGGATAATCTGTGGTATATCCATATGATGCAGTATTCTTAAGCAAAATAAGTAAATAAGCTTTTAAGCTATGGAAAAACAATTGAAGAACCTTAAATACATATTGCTAAGTGACAGAAGACAACCTAAAAAAGCTACATACCATATGACTCTGACAATATGACTTTCTGGAAATGGGCAAAGCTATAGAGACAGTGAAAAGATGAATGGCTGCCAGGGATTCAGAAGGAAAAGGGAGAGGGATGAATAGGTGGAGCACAGAGCATTTTCAGGGAAGTGAAACTATTCTGTATAATACGGTAATGGTGGACACATGGCGTTACACATTTATCAAAACCCATGCGACTGTACAATACAAACAGTGAGCCCTAATGTAAACTATGAACTTTAGTTTCATTGATTGTAACAAATGAACCACTTGGAGGCAAGATGGTACTAATGGGAGAAACAACGCGCAGGGGGAAGAAGGGGCATGTTGGAACTCTCCCCACTTTCTGTACAAGTTTTTTTTTTTTGTAAACTTCAAACTACCTTAAAAAATAAAGTCTATTTCAGTGTTAAAACACAATATGGCAGTTTGCTTCCTGAGATCTCCTGATTCGGTTCTCCCTCCCTCTTTTATCTGGACTTTTTCTTTGCTTTGCTTATATCCAGCTCAATTTTTACTCTACTTCCAGTGTTTTCTCCTCAGTGTGGGCTCTGTCCTGGACGGATGGGTCAGTTTCTGGAGTCTGTAGGTGGCAGACCACTCTAGCCCCTTTAGTTGTTCTAACCATGGGCCCCTTGCACTCCTCTGGTACTGTAGTGGGCAAAACCGTACCCATCTTCAGCTGCTTTTCTCAAATGGGCCCACCATGGTTTCCAGTCAATACCTACTGGCTGTTTTGTAATTCCCCTATTTTCAGGTTCATCCGACATCCCATTGCTTCCCTCCGCTTTCTCCCACACCGACCCTGGTAAGCCACAAGCCTTGTGGCTGTTGGCGGTTGTCCTCACCTAATTGTGCTTTCCACCACCGGTCTATCAGTTTGTCCTACTGTGGTGGCTTGCATGTTGCTATGATGCTGGAAGCTATGCCATGGGTATTTCAAACGCCAGCAGGGTCACGCATGGTGAACAGGTTTCAGCAGAGCTTCTAGACTAAGACAGACTAGAAGGAAAGGCCTGGTGATCTACTTCCAAAAATCAGCCATTGAAAACCCTACGGATCACAGCAAAAGATTGTCCAGTATAGTGCTAGAAGATGAGGTTGAAAGGTACTCAAAATACACAGTGACTTCAACAATGGACTCGAGTATAACAACGATCATGAAGATGGAGCAGGACCCAGCAATGTTCATTCTATTGTACATGAGATCGCTACAGGTCAGGGCCGTCTTGAAAGCAACTAACAAAAACAACAAATTGTATTTTGGAGTTCTCCGGGATACCTTATCAATTAGTTTTGTTATAACTGTTGTCTGTGGGTTTTTGGTTTTGCTACCTAGTTACTCTGTCTATTTTGTGGGGACGGGTGGGAAGGATGGGAATTCAGAGAGATTCAAAAACGCTTCTGCCTCCACCATAATCTTTCCAGAGTCTTTATTCTGGGTGCTTTAATTTTACATAAATGGTCTACTGTATGTACTGCCTTGCAACTTTCTTTTGTCACTCAACATGATAGTTTTGAGATTTATACATATTAAGACATATAGACTTAGGTCAAACATCTAAATTATTCTGTAGTACTTCACCACGTAAATGTTTCAAATTGTATTTATCCATCCCCCAATTATTTGACATTCACAATCTTTCATAAACCTTACTTTACATGTTTACATCTCGGAGTTGGATAAAGAAAATATGATTAGAAATATTATTACCATTTTACAAAAGAAAATAATGAAGCACAGTCAAAACTATCATTAAAGACTTGTTTTAATTGGTTGCCATTTCTGTGTAATGGACCACGCTGACAGATGTAACAATTTGTACCATTGAGTTTTATTTCCTCTTTTTGGGCAAAGTTGTGTTGTCCAAAGATGAAAGACTGACTAAATATCCTTTTTCCTAGATTAGTTTCTCTTCTTTATGTACTCACAAAACATAAAACAAACCCGAACCAAGATTACTGCTAATCAAGTTACTATCTCGGTTCCTTTGGACTCAGAACAGGAAATTTCAGAGTTTGATGAGGTAAAATGAGAGGCAGGAAAACCAGATTCTGGTGAAACAGAACTTAGCATTTCACCAGGGGTAGCAAGGCAGAGATTTCGGTTTTTAATGGTGGATTGTCTTTTCAACGGGGAGATTTCAAAGGATTAAGTAGGCTATTTTTGGTCATTTTCATTTTATTAATTGAAGTTTTGCTTCCAGTTGGAATACGGTACTCAATTCAGGTTAAAGGCTCTTTACACTTGACAGGCAGAAAGATAGGGTGGGCATCATTGTCCTCATTTTATGAAGTGGAAAACAGTGCACAGAATGGTGAAGTGTGTTGTACGAGGCGGGGGGATGACATAGATAATCTCCTAGTTAACGATTTTTCCTTCCAGAAAACATAATAGGCCCGAACCACAGTGCCTGCTTGAACCCATCATTGCCTTCTGTCTGGTAAGCCAGGAGAATGGGGGCAGAAAAGGTGGATTGATGCACATCAGCACAGTTGGTACAGTGAAACCTGTGAGAGCTGGAACTCGACGGGACTGCCGTGTCTTGTCTTTCCGGGTCTTGCAAATTTTTCATCTTTGACGGGGTGCAGTCTTACCACTTTTCTATCACTTGTTTTAGTGGAAAATATTTTAGTTTTCCTTCTCTACCTTACACAGGTGCCGGCTTTCATAAGTTTTTACTGTATTTATAAAATTATTTTTAAGTAGTATTGCTTTTACCTCTAAAGCTAAACAAGTGCAGAAAGCATAAGCTTCACCGAGAAAGCATGTAAGGAACATTCTTGAGAATAATCACTCGGTAAATCATCTTGGCCTTTCCTGTGCCTGCAAAAGACAATTTTTGGAATTCTGCAAAGCATTTCCGACCTTCCGTTTCACCCTCTGCTTTTGCCTCCGGCTCTCATTAGTAAACACCTTGGAAGAACCTCAGAATTGTTAATGGGAAAATGATTAATGGAATCATTCTCACCAGGGGTCAGCAGAATCTTATGCCCTGAGAGTCTTGCTAGAACTTCACTTTCTTGGGTTACCTAGGCAGAAAGCTTACCTCCATGGAGTGTGGTAGTTAAAAACTCGTGTAGACTTAAAATGAGGAAGGCATCTCTTCTCATATTCTGTAAGTACTGAATCTCTACATGCATCCTAAAAACTGTAGCCACAAAATTAAATGTGTGGCCATTGTTTCACTGTGTTTCAAATGTCTCATTCGTAGTTAGAGTAGATAACAATACCTGCCATACTTGAGGTAGGTAAGGCATCAGATAGAATGTCCTAAATGTCTTGAAATGTATATAACAAATAGCATGGATTTTGGAGTACAAGGCTTTTAACTTCAGCCAAACCACTTACTGTGTCTGTGATCTTAAGTGAGTCTTAAGCTCTCTAAACCTCAATGTTCTTCTTGCCTATAGAATAAGGATAAAAAGAACTAATTTCTCAAAAGATTCGTAAGAGAAAGGAAACAGTGAAGGTGACTTACATGACTTACAACATGAAAGTGACTTACAAATTGGAATGATTTATGTTTTATCTACACACGCACTTCAAATCGGTTTGAACTGGTTCAGTCATGGCTAATGAAGCGAAATCAGAACAGATACAAATTTTTAAAAGTTGGGTGAAGTGGAATGATAAGTGGAACAGGACAAATTACAGGTCAAAGCCCTAGAGTGGGGAACTCGGAAGAGGCATAGAAAGCCCTTTCAGGAGCCTGATGCAGGCGATTGGATTATTGTCAGGACTATGGAGAGCTACACGCATTCAGAGTGGCATGGTCGACCACCACCTTTGAGTGGGGCACCACTGTTTCTGACTCTGCCAGTCAAGAGATTTGGCTGGTGTGTAGTGTGCACGCTGCCCCTGTTTTCTAAAAGGGAGATTAAGTTTCTAGCAGGCTTTGACCCATAATTTTTTTCATTCTGCCTAGTATTCCGCTTCACTCACATTTAAAAAATTTGCTCCATTGGGGTTTTGCTTCATTGTCCAGGAACCAAGCAGAACCAGTTTGAAGCCCTAATATACACATAATGTATGATGATTACACAATTGACCCTTTTTATCTACCATTGTTGTTTGGAATGCCACACTTTTTTTTCTTTCCTCTCTATGGTATTCCAAGTCCTTACTTTTAGAATTTGTAGAAATAAAGTGCTCTTGTACTTTCCTGGGCAACTTTGTTCTTAGGTGCTGTTGAGTCAATTTCAACTCATAGCAACCCCATGTGACAGAGTAGAACTGCCCTATAGTGTTTTCTTGGCTGTAATCTTTATGAAAACAGATCGCCATGCCTTTCTTCCATGGTACAGCTAGATGAAAAAAACAAAACAAACCATTTGCTGTCGAGTCAATTCCGACTCGTAGCAACCCTATAGGACAAAGTAAAACTGCCCCATAGTGTTTCCAAGGAGTGGCTGGTAGATTCAAACTGCTGACCTTTCGGTTAGCAACCGAGCTCTTAACCACTGCACCACCGGGGCTCTGCACTGCTAGTTGGGTGGGTCCAAACCACCAGCCTTTAGATTAGCAGCCAAACGTTTAAAGTTTGTGCCACGAGAGCTCCTTGGCCAACCTTAGGTAGGTTAATATCAATATATTAATGCCAATCTTTTCATCAGTTTTATTAATAGCAGTCAGGTTACCTTCTGATCATAGTTATCTGGGAATTTTCTCGCTCTTTCCAGAGACTTTTGCATATTTATACAATAAACTTCCATGTGAATCTTAATATTTAGCTCACAGAGGTCCAAATCATGTCCTACATTAACTACTGCTTGAGGGGTCTCCCACACTAACAATCACAGAATCCATTTGAGGAAACTAATTGGTCAGATGGTCCTGCTCAGAGGGTGAGGAGAGCCTTACAGTAGCCATTCACTTTGACTTGAGCAAAACGGAATTAAACACACACACACATACATACCTCTTATCACACTAAAAAGAAGATGAATTTTCTCTGCCTTTCAGCCAACACTGCAAGTCTATCGAAGAACACTGTAATGTCAGTTTTTAAATTGCTCTGCTCTAGGCTAAACTTTCATTTTACTTGAATCCACAATCAATGCCCATGGAAGCAGCAGTCAAGAAATCAAACGACGTACTGCATTGGGCAAATTTGCTGCAAAAGATCTCTTTACAGTCTCGAAAAGCAAAGATGTCACCTTGGGACTAAGGTGTGCCAGATCCAAGCCATGGTATTTTCAATCACCTCATACACAGGTGAAAGCTGGACAATGAATAAGGGAGATCAAAGAATAATTGATGCCTTTGAATTATGGTGTTGGCGAAGAACACTGAATATACAACGGACTGCCAGTAGAATGAACAAATCTGTTTTGGAAGAAGTACAGCAAGAATGCTCCTTAGAAGGGAGGATGCTGAGACTTCGTTTTATGTACTTTGGACATGTTATCAGGAGGGACCAGGCCCTGGAGAAGGACATCATGCTTGGTAAAGTAGAGGGTCAGTGAGAAAGAGGAAGACCCTCAACAAGATGTGTTGACACAGTGGTTGCAACAATGGGCTCAAACAAAGCAACGATTGTGAGGGTGGCTCAGGACCAGGCAGTGTTTAGTTCTGGTGTACACAGGGTCGCTGTGAGCTGGAACCGACTCAATGGCACCTAACAACAAGAAGAAGATGTTAAACTAGTTCTACATTAGCAATACTTTAAACTCGCTTTCAAAGTGCCTTGCCAGTTCTCTTAATGTAGAATGTTTCTTACATAATTCTCCAAATTTATAAGGTGCGATAGGGAAGGGGACTAAATCCCACTTCCACATCTTTGAGATGAGCAAACTGAGGCCCAGAGAGAAGACGCAACTTACCCAAGGTCAGAAGGCGGTTAGCTGGTGCTGGAACTTGGCCTTCTTGAAACTCTACGTAGTAGTGCCTCTAAAACGGAACACCCAACAGAGAAGAAATTTTTTTTTTTTACTAAATTTATTAAGGTTTTTAATTAACATACCATACAATTCACCCATTTAAAGTGAACAATTCAATGCCTTTTAGTATATTCACAGAGTGGTGCATCCATCACTACAATCAATTTTAGAATGCTTTTATTAACTCTGAAAGAAACTCTGGAGCCCTGGTGATGTACTGGTTAAGAGCCTGGCTACTAACCAAAGGTGGGCAGTTTGAATCCACCAGCCAATCCTTGGAAACCCTATGGGGCAGTTCTACTCTGTCCTATAGGGTTGCTATGAGTCAGAATTGACTCAATGGCAACGGGTTTGGATTTTTTTTTTTTTTTCTAAAAGAAACCCTGCACCCTTAATGGTCACCCCCCAATTCTCCCATTTCCTCTAGCTCTAGGCAACCACTGATCTACTTTCCAGCTCTATGGATTTTCCTATTCTGTATATTTCGTATAAACAGAATCATAAAATATACGGTCTTTTGTGACTGGCTTCTTTCACCTAGCATAATGTCTTCAATGTTCATCAGTGTTGTAGCATGAATGAGAATGTCATTACTTTTTACAGCTGACTAATATTCCAGTGTATAGCGATACCGCATTTTATGCATCCATTCTTCAGCTGGTGGATGCTGGGGTTGTTTCCACTTTGCGGCTATTATGAATACTGCTACTATGGACATGCATGTACCAGTTTTTGTGTAGGCATATGCTTTCATTTCTCTCTACTCCTAGTATATACTAGGAATGAAATTACTGGATCATATCCTAACTCTATGTTTAACTGTTTGAGGAACTGCCAGGCTGTTTGCCAAAGTGGCTGCACCATTTTACATTCCCATCAGTAATGTATGAGGGTTCTAATTTCTCCACATCCTCTAATACTGGTTATTATTTGTCTTTGATTATTATTGCGCACATCCTAGGGAGCATGAAGTGGTATCCCATTATGGTTTCGATTTATATTTTCCAAATGGGTAATGATGCTGAGCATCTTTTCATGTGTTTATTGGCTGTTTATATATCTCCTCTGGAGAAATGTCTATTAGGACTTTTAAAATTCGATTACTTGTCTTTTTATTATTGAGTTGTAAGAATTCTTTACATATTCTTGTAGCCTATGCAATTCATCAGACGTGTGATTTACAAAAATTTTCTCCCATTCTATGGGTTTTTTTTTTTTTGTGCTTTAGGTGAAAATTTACAGAGCAAATTAGTTTCTCATTAAATGATTAATACACATTATTTTTGTGACATTGGTTGTCAAACCCCAGATGTATCAACACTCTCTCCTTCTCAACCTCGGTTCCCCATTTCCATTCGTCCAGCTATCCTGTCCCTTCCTGCCTTCTCATCTTTGCTTTAGAGCTGGTGTGCCCATTTAGTGTCCTATACATGATTGAACTACGCGTGTTATTGTTTGTTTTATAGGCCTGTCTAATCTTTGGCTCAAGGGTGAATTTCAGGAGTGACTTCAGTACTGAGTAAAAGGGTGTCCAGGGGCTATACCCTGTCTCAATCAGACCAGCGAGTCTGGTCTTTTTTGGGGAGTTTGAATTTTGTTCTATATTTTTCTTCTGCTCTGTCTGGGACCCTCTATTGTGATCCCCGTCAGAGCAGTCAGTGGTGGTAGCCAGGCACCATCTAGCTGTGCTGGACTCAGTCTGGTGGAGGCTGTGGTAGTTGTGGTCCATTAGTCCTTTGGACTAATCTTTCCCTTGTGTCTTTG
>NW_004444073.1:1472305-1554520 GCF_000243295.1 Trichechus manatus latirostris
GCTCCAGATGGGGTGGGACCAGTGGAGTATCTTAGATGGCCACTCACAAGCCTTTAAGATCCCAGATGCTGCTCACCGGAGTAGAATGTAGAACATTTTCTTTATAAACTATGTTACGTCAATTGAGCTCGATGTCCCCCGAGACCACGGTCTCCAGCCCTCAACCCAGTAACTCAGTTTCTCAGGGAATTTGGATGTGTCTATGAAGCTTCTATGGCTTTGCCTTGGTCAAGTTGCACTGACTTCCCCAGTATTGTGTGCTATCTTACCCTTCACCAAAGTTACCACTTATCTATTGTCTAGTTAATATTTCTTCCTCCCCATCCCTCCTATCCCTGGTAACCATCAAAGATTGTTTCCTTTTGTGTGTAAACCTTTTCATGAGTTTTTATAATAGTGGTCTCATCCAGTATTTATCCTTTTGTGATTGACTTATTTCACTCAACATAATGCCCTCCAGATTCATCCACGTTATGAGATGCTTCGCAGATTCATCATTGTTCTTTATCATTGCGTAGTATTTCCTTGTGTGTATGTACCATAGTTTATTCATTCATCTGTTGATGGGCCCTTAAGTTGTTTTCATCATTTTGCTATTGTGAATAATGCCGCAATGAACATGGGTGTGCACATGTCTATTTATGTGACAGCTGTTATGTCTCTAGGATATATTTCTAAGAGTGGTATTGCTCGATCATATAGTATTTCTATTTCTAGCTTTTTAAGGAAGCGCCATATCATTTTCCAATGGTTGTATCATTTTGCGTTCCCACCAGCAGTGCATAAGAGTTCTGATCTCCCCACAGCCTCTCTAACATTTGTTATTTTCTGTTTTTTGATTAATGCCAGTAATGTCAGGGTGAGATGGTATCTCATTGTAGTTTTGATTTGCATTTCTCTAGTGGCTAGTGATCGAAAGCATTTCTTCATGTGTCTGTTAGCTGCCTGAATGTCTTCTTTGGTGAAGTGTCTGTTCATATCCTTTGCCCATTTTTTAATTGGAGTATCTGTCTTTTTACTGTAAAGGTGTTGGATTTTCCTGTAGATTTTAGAGATTAGACCTTTTTCGGATTTGCCATAGCCAAAAATTTTTTCCCGGTCTGTAGGTTCTCTTTTTACTCTATTTGGGAGTCTTTTGATGAGCTTAAGTGTTTAATTTTTCGAAGATCCCAGTTATCTAGCTTATCATCTGGTGTTTGTGTATTGTTAGTAATGTTTTGTATCTTGTTAATTCCATGTATTAGGGCCTCTAGCGTTGACCCTATTTTTTCTTCTATGATCTTATAAAAATGGCTTGGGGGCAGTGTCTGACCTCCTCCAACCCGACAAGGGGGAAGGAGAACAAAGATCAATAGACCAAGGCTGATTCTTATGAAGCAGAGGTCAGACGGCCTTCTCTCTTGGCCATTTTTACTAATTCTGACACCAACCATCCCTCCCACAGCACTCTCTAATTATCTGCTGGGTTCGATAATTCATTGTGATGGCCACACAGAACTCACAGATCATACTCACAAGTATGGGGTTTATTAAGGGAAGTTAACAATTACAAGTCAGGCTCAAGAACACTCAGGATATAATTCTTCCCTCAGGACAGCCTCTCCCCAGCTGTGCTCACAGGCACGTCTCTCCCTGGCCCTCAGTCTCTGCCCAAAGGCACTCAGCTTTCTCTCTCCATGGCCTGGGAAGCCCACCACACCGTCTCCTGCTGCCAGGTCTCTCCTGCTGGTCTCTCCTTCCTTGGTGGTGGTGGGTTTCTCTTTGCTCTGGAATTGGCTCTCTTTTAAGGCAACACTGACGAATCCCCTTGGTAGACCACAATTACCCTGTCACACAATCACCTGGGTGGGAGTTACAAGACCATGGCTAGAAAGGCCACACACAAAAGTAATTAATCCACCACAGATCTTTGTAGTTTTTGGTTTTATACTTAGATCTTTGATCCATTTTTGTGTATGGTGTGAGGTATAGGTCCTGTTTCTTTTTTTTTTTTTTTTTGCAGATGGACATCCAGTTTTGCCAGCACTGTTTGTTAAAAAGACTGCTGTTCCCCATTTAATAGACTTTGGGGCTTTGTGGAATATTAGGTGACCGTAGGTAGATGGATTTACCTCTGGGTTCTCAGTTCTGTTCCATTGATCAATGTGTCTCTCATTGTACCAGTACCAGGCTGTGCTGACTACCGTACTTGTATAGTAGGTTCTGAGGTCAGGTAGTACAAGTCCTCTTACTTTGTTCTTCTTCTTCAAAAATGTTTTACTTATCTGGGACCTCTTTCCTTTCCATTTAAAGTTAATGATTAGTTTTTCCATCTCTTTAGAGAATGCTGTTTGTATTTGGATCGGAAGTGCTTTGTATTTGTAGATTGCTTTGGGTAGAATTGATGTTTTCACAATATTGAGTCTACCTATCCATGAGCATGGTGTGTTTTTCATTTATATAGATTTCTTTGGTTTCTTGCAGTAGTGTTTGGTAGTTTTCTTTGTATAGATTTAGTCTTAAGATTTATTTTTTCAGGGGCTATTATACATGGTATTGCTTTCCTGATTTCCTTTTCATAGTTCCCTTAGTTGATGTATAGGAATCCAATTGATTTTTGTATGTTTGTCTTGAATCTTTCTATTAGTACCAGTAGTTTTCTTGTGGAGTCTTTAGGGTTCTCTATGTATAGTATCATATCATCTGCAAATAGAGACAGTTTTACCTCTTCGTTACCAATTTGGATGCCCTTTATTTCTTTTTCTTTCTTATTGCTCTAGATAGGACTTCCAGAATAAGGTTAAATAGGACTAGTGATAAAGGACATCCTTGTCTTGTTCTTGTTCTCAAAGTGAATGTTTTCAGCCTCTCTCCATTGAGAATGACGTTGGCTGTTGGTTTTGTATAGGTGCCCTTTGTTATGTTGAGGAATTTCCCTTCTATCCTATTTTAGTGAGAGTTTTTATCAGGAATGGGTGTTGGACTTTATCAAATGCCATTTCTGCATCCATTGAGATGATCGTGTTTTTCTTCTCTTTTGTTTTATTTATATGGTGGATTATGTTGATTGATTTTCTAATGTTGAACCATCCTTGCATACCTGCTATGAATCCCACTTGTTCATGGTGTATTATTATTATTTTTATATGATGCCGAATTATATTGGCTAGAATTTGTTGAGAATTTTTGCATCTATATTCATGAGAGATATTGGTCCGTAATTTTCTTTTTTGTGGTATCTTTGCCTTGTTTTGGTATCAGGGATATGCTGGCTTCATAGAATGAATTCAGAAGTATCTCTTCTTTTTCTATGCTCTGAAATAATTTGAGTAGTACTAGTACAAGCTCAACTCTGAATGTTTGGTTGAATTCTCCAATGAAGCCATCTGGACCAGGATTTTTTTGTTGTTGTTGGGAGGTTTTTTTTTTTAAATTACCTTTTCAGTCTTTTCTCTTATTATGGGTCTGTTCAGACTTTCTACCTCAGTTTGTGTTAGTTTGGGTAGGTAGTGTGTTTCTAGACATTTGTTCACTTCCTCTAGGTTTTCAAATTTGTTGGAGTACAGTTTTTCATAGTGCTCTGTTATCATCCTTTTTATTTCAGTTGGCTTTGTTGTAATGTCCCCTATTTCATTTCTTATTTGGGTTATTTACTTCCTCTCCTGTTTTTCTTTTGTCAGTTTGGTTTACTTTCTTGATGGTGTCCTTTGAAGGACAATTTTTTTTTTTTTTTGGATGAAGTCTAATTTATCGGTTTTTTCTTTCCTTGCTTGTGCTTTTGATGTCATATCTAAGAAATCATTGCTTAATCCAAGGTCACAAAAATTTACACCTGTTTTCTTCCAAGATTTTTATAGTTTTAGCTCTTAAATTTAGGTCTTTGACTAAAAAGGAGTACGAGAAAACTTCTTCAGGTAATAGAAATATTTACTGATTGTGATGGTAGTTACATTGGTATGTGCATTTATCAAAGCAAATGGAACTGTACATTTAAAAATTTATGCATTTTATTGTGTGTGAATTATACCTCGATAATGTTGACTTTTAAAAACAAAACAATGAGCTGTTGCTGTTTAAAAAAATATAGGTCTTTGATCCATTTTGAGTTAATTTTTGTATGTGTTGTGAGGTGGGGGTCCAAATTCATTCTTTTGCATATGCCTATCTAGTTGTCCCAGCACCATTTGTTGAAGAGACTATTCTTTCTCCATTGAAGTGTCTTGGCACCCTTGTCAAAATTTAACTGACCATGCATGTAAAGATTTATTTCTGGACCCTCAGTTCTATTCCATTGATCTATGTATCTATCTTATGCCAATAAACACTGCCTTGGTTATTATAACTCTGTAGTAAGTAAGTGCAAGTCTTTCAAATTTGTTTTACCTTTTTAAGATTGTCTTGGCTAGTCTTGGTGCCTTGAGTCTCCCTATGAATTTTAAGATTTGCTGGTCAATTTTTGCAAAGAAGCCATCTGAGATTTTGATAGAAATTAGATTGACTCCATAGGCCAGTTTGGGGAGTATTGCCATTTTAATAATATTAACTCCGCCCATCCATGAACATGGGATGTCTTTCCACTTATTTAGGTCTTCTTTAATTTCTTTCAGCAGTGTTTTTAGTTTCCAGAGTATATATTTTGCACTTTTTTGCTAAATTTACTCCTAAGTATTTAATTATTTTTTTATGCTATTTTAAATATTATTTTCTTAATTTCATTTTTGGTTTACTTATTGCTACTGTACTAAACACATTTTAGTATAGTACATTTACTAAATGCAATGATTTTTGTATACTGATCTTGTATCCTGCAAACTTGTTGGACTCATTTATTAGTTCAAATCATTTTTTAAATAGATTTCTTGGGATTTTTTTATATACATGATTATGTCATTTGAAAGTAGAGATAGTTTTATTTCTTCCTTTCCAATCTGAATTTCTTTCTTCTCATTTTGTGGCTAATTTCCCTGGCTAGAACTTACAGTACAATGTTGAATAGAATTGCTGAGAGCAGGCATTCTTGTCTTATTTCTGATCTTAGGGCAAAAGTACTCAGTCATTCCCCATTAAGTATTGTGTTAGCTGTGTTTTTTTCATAAATGACCTTTATCAAGTCGAGGAAGTTTTCTTCTATTCCTAGTTTGTTGAGATAGATTTTTATCATGAAAGAGTGTTATATTTTGTCAAATGCTGTTTTAGTGTCTATTAGATGATCATGTAGTTTTTGCCCTTTATTCTAATTGATGTAGTGTATTACATTGATTTTCAGATGTTAAACCAACCTTGCATCTCTGAGATAAATTTAACTTAATTATGATATATAATTCTTTATCATATATTGTTTGATTTGCTTTGCTACTATTTTTTGAGGCTTTTTGCATCTATATTCATACAAGATCCTGGTCTGTAGTTTTCTTTTCTTGGGATGTCTTTGTCTGGTTTCAGTATCAGGGTAATACTGACCTCATAGAATGACTTGAGAAATGTTCTCTTCTCTTCTATTTTAGGAATAGATGATAAATAATTAGTGTTAATTCTTTAAATGTTTGGTAGAATTCACCAGTGAAGCCATCTGGTCCCAAAGTTTTCTTTATGGCTAGTTATTTTTTACTAACTCAATCTCTTTACTTATTATGTGTCTGTTAAAATTTTGTATTTCTTCTTGAGTCAGTTTCAGTAGTTTGTGTCTTTCTAGAAACCTGTCCAATTCATCTAAGTTATATAATTTGTTGGCATACAGCTGTTCATAATAGTCACTTAAAATTATCTTTGTAAGATTGGTCGTAATGAGGGAATATGGTATTAAGTGGCCTACTTGAAGATCTAAATATAGTTTGAAGTCTCATGCTTTACTGCAAAAAAAAGTCACATGAATATATATATTTTAATATAAAAATACTATTTAGCATTATTTACTGGCGATTTGAACCCACTCAGAGGTGCCTTAGAAGACAGGCCTGGTGATCTACTTCTGAAAGATCACACACGGGGTGGCCATGAATAGGAATTGATTCAACGGCAACTAAAAACAACCAGCTTTGAGTAAAGCTGAAGTGTCAGAAAGTTCCTTATAGTTGCCCTGTTGTTTCACCACCTCACCCTCTAGGCAGGACCTGGGTGCCCCAGTTTGGGATGCAGCATACATGACAAGATAAATTCTTCTCAGGCAGAGTTTCCCATCCTTTCTCAGCTGCCTCTAACTATGCTAAGGTCCTAAGTTGAATGACCAAGGCTCCACAGTAGGCTCACATACTGAAGAAGCAGGTCCAGAGAGTAAACCGGTTTCATAGATCAATCCATAAAGCTTTCCTGTAGTCTCATGTAGGTGAATGATTATTTTGTAAGTATGTGTATGTGTGTGTGTGTGTGTGTGTGTGTGCGTGTGTGTGCTGTAGATGGCAGTGCAGTGCAAGAACACACACTTATTGGTCTTTTTATCTCTGGAACAACAATAACAGCAAAAACAAAACAGCCAACATGAAAATCTTTTCCCAAATGAAGACGAGAGAAGAATATTTCCAACAGAGCTATATTTCAGATTATTTACTTTAATGCAAGTCCTGTTTCCTTCAATTTCAACACATGAGACCTTAGCCAATATTCAGATATTCCCTGCTATGAAAAAGAAAATAAAACCCCCAAATTTAACTGTGTTTTTATAATAAACTGGTGGTCTTTGGCATGTACGCTAAACACTGCGGTGTTCACATAAACCTGAGATGGAAATGATATTTTAATGGATACATTAACTGTAACATTTCCCAAAACCCTTAAAACTAATCACTTGAGTTAATCATAAATTAATCACTCAGATTTAGTTCCTACTGAAAATAATATTATTAATTCACGTGTTAAATTTATCATAATAAATCATAAATATGCTGACTCCCCTTCTTTATTTTTCTCAGAAAAACTGTTCTTGAAATCCACCTGCTATTTAGTGATTCACATATTTGGATCAGACATCATAAAACTGTGAGTATGTCTGAGCACATAAACGTGATTCAATTGCTAGGGCCTGGGAGGAAACAAGAAAACTGGGAGGCAGGAGGCTTTGTTTTCAGCTTGATGTACTTACTGGACAAGGGCTTGAGCTGTTATTCCAGTTCTTGTTAATAGTGGAAAAATAGAAACCTGATTCAGATCCTTTGTCACTCCAGGCAAAGGCTCCCTTTAAGTTACACTGTGGCAATTTGGCTCAATTTCTCTCCAAGAGCCTTTCAGAAGGAACATCACAAGTAATACAGAAACAAAATTACTCTTCCCCTATCTATTAGCCAAACACCAACATAGACCCTTTCTCATGAACTCCCCAACGTACCCAAGCCCTTTCCTCACTCCCATCTCTGAATTTCCAGCCTGTGCTCTTTGTAGGTTCTCCTCTCCTCTCCCTTTCCCTCCCTTCCTCCCTCCCCTCCTCTCCTTTCTTCTCCTCCCGCCTTATTTTCTGGTTTCCCAGTTCCCCATTCCCAGTCCTGGCCTCTTGGTGTCCTGTAGGTGAGCCATTACTGTCATCTGTCTACTTGCTTTCTGCACTTTATCTTTCATCTTTTTTGAGCTTGAGGGCACAGAATTGTATAAATCATATTTCTCAGTTCATGACAGTCTCATCGATGATCCGTACGTGGATTTCTTATACTTATTACTTAGTTATTTCCTCTTGAACAATATAATAAGCTTCCAAACTCAATACTCAAAACAAAGTTTAGGACCTTGATAATAACTTATTCTAACCATGTAGTCGCTTGATTTCATTTCCATGCTTTTCCTCACCCAAGTAATCATCATCCAAAATTCCATCTTCATCCTTATATGTGTGTATATTCCTTAAAAGTATATATTTTTAATTTATGAGTAGGGTATCATATTTTATATAACATTTTGGGACTTGCCACTGAAATTTATATGTCCAGGATTTCTCCATGCATTTGTGTCTCTGTAGTTCCTTTGTTCTGACTGTATATAATATTCCACTGTGTCTCTACCAGAGTTTATTCATTCACTCTCCCTTTAATGGGTGTTTAGGTTATTTTCTGGTTTTCCCTCTTGTGAAAAGCGCTGTTATAAACATTCTTAATATGGTCCCTGCTGTTTACGCCATTTGCCTTAGTCAGAGGGGTTCAGAAGAAGGTAGCCTGGAATCACAGAATGTTAAAGATAGAAGAAATTTAAATCATAAAGGCCAGGGACATGATCAATGCTCTGTCATTCTGTGCACCTGCCGCTATTAATATTGACCTCACTCTATTATGGTCCTGGACTCTAAGTGTTTGGAAAGCACTGAGCTTTGTCTTCTTAGAGAATACCTCTGTTATTGCCACTGCCTTTTAACTGGACTCCCTGCCTTCAGGCTTATCTGTTGCCCTGTAATTGCATAATCCACATTATAGCTAGCAAAGTCTCTTTATTTTTTCCTTGCTAATTTTTTAAATCGTGGTAAATATATATGTAACAAAACATTTGCTGTTTCAACATTCTTCACACATATAGTCCAGTGACACTGACTTATGTCTATCACGTTGTTCAACCATCACCCTTATCTGCCAAATATCTTTTTTTGTAAATAATATTTTATTGTGTTTTAGGTGAAAGTTTACATAGTAAGTTAGGTTGCCATTTAACAATTTTTATACAAATTGTTCCATGACATTTGTTACGTTTTTCACAATGTGTCAGTATTCTCATTATTTCCCTTCTGTTTGTTCTGTTTTAATTAATCTAGCTTCCCTGCCCCTCCTTGTTTTCTCATCTTTGCTTTAGGGTAAATGTTGACTGTTTGGTCTCGTATAGTTGATATTTTAAGGGACCACAGTATTCATGGGAGATGTCATTTATTTTATAAGCCAATCTATTATTTGAAGGAAAAGTGGCCTCCGGGAGTGGCTTCAGTTCCAAGTTCAAAGAGTACCTTAGGACAATAGTTTTCAGGGTTCCCTTAGTCTCTATCGGTCCAGTAAGTCTGGCCTTTTTTTTAGGAATTTGAGTTTTGTTCTACTTTTTTCTCCCATTCTATCCAGGACCTTCTATTGTGTCCCTGGTCAGAATGGTCGGTAGTGGTAGCAGGGCAGCATCTGATTCTGGTCTCAGGCTAGCTGAAGCCATTGTTTGTGTGGGCTATTCGTCCTGTGGACTAGTTTTCTTCTTTCAGTCTTTGGTTTCCTTCATTCTCTTTTGTTCTTGATGAGTAGAGACCAATAGTTGTATCTTAGATGGCTGCTCGCAAGCTTTTAAAACCTAGAAGCGACTCACCAAACTAGCTTGTAGAACATTATCTTTATGAACTATGTCATGCCAGTTGACCTAGTTGTCCCACAAGACTATGGTCCTAAGCCTTCTAACCCAGTAAACCAATCCTGCAAGGTGTTTGGATATGTCTAGGACGACTCCATAACTCTGCCCCCTATGTGCTTTATTATATATGTGAATATACATGTAGCACACACAAACACGTATACATATGCCTACAGATACACCTATACATGCAAGTGCATGTACTCACATGTATCTTCCTATACACATATATGCATACATATCTCCCTGTGTAACCACACACACATTTTTTGGTTGTTATTACTGTTGTTGCAGAATTGAATATTGTAACATTTACCGGAATTGTCCTTTATTCTTGCATACTTCTTAGGGTCTTACTTTATCTCGGTCAGGTGGTGCAGACTTCACACATATTGGGTATTGCCTTTCCTATCACCGAAAATAACAAATGTCTACTATCCAGAAAGTGATCCCCCGCCCCTCCTCCCATCCCTGGTAACCATCAAAGAATGTTGCTTTCTATGTGTATACCTATCCTTGACTTCTTATAAAAGTGAGGCCATACAATATTTGTCCTTCTGTGATTGACTTATTTCACTCAGCATAATTTCCTCCAGCTTCATCCATGTTATAAGATGTTTTGAAGACTCATCATTATTCTTTACAGTTGCATACTATTCCATTGTGTGTATGTACCACAACTTGTTCATCCATTCATCTGCTCATGGGCACTTAGGTTGATTCCATCTTTTTGCTATTGTGAGTAATGATGCTATGAACATAAGTGTTCAGATGTCTGTGTTACTGCTCTTATTTCTCTTGGATACATACCTAGAAGTGGGATTGCTGGATGATAAAGTATTTCTATTTCTAGCTTTTTGAGGAAATGTCATACCATTTTCTATAGTGGTTATAATCTAGCAAGTATCTTTTTTAATGAAAATCTTATTATGGCACTTCCTTACATAAAATTCTTCAAAGGCTTCACACTCTTTGCAGGATTCTGTAGCCCCATACACAAGGCGCTTCATGACTGGTCCCTGAGAGCATTTCCAGACTCACCCCTTGCTGTTCCACAGCACTCCACACTCCAAACCACTTATAGTTCTCCCCACACACTAGGAGGTTTTTTGCCTTAGGACCTTTGCATGAGATGTTTCTTCTGCTTGGAGCATCCAAAACATCTACCCCAGAGAAACCCTACTTCTTGTGACCTCAGCTCCAGGGTCACTTCCTCTTTCTTGACCCATCTCCAAGCTGAGATTGACACTTCCACACCCCCTCCCATACACATGCTCTCCTGGTAGCCTGTGCAGACCCCAATCACTGCACCTACCACACTCTATAATTATCCATTTACTTTTCTGAGTCACTAACTAGATTGAAAGCTTTCTGAGATCTAAGACTTTATTTTATTCATATTTTAATTTCCAGGTACTTAGAAAAACACTGAATATGTTCATTAAAGGAAGGATGTGAGAAAAGGAGGGAGGGAGGAAGAAAGGCAGGATGGAAAGAAGGGGGGAGTGAATAAGGAAGGAAGGGAAGGAGAGACGGAGAAAACATTCCTTATCTCCAGGACCTGCTGAAATGCCTGAGCAAAGGAGGCCTTCAAGAAATGTTTGTTGAATTAATGAATTCTTAAAAAGAACAAAATTATGACTACAGATGGGCTATAACTGGACTGCTTCAAAGAAAATTATTTGAAAGTATTAAAACAGAACAAAGTAAACCTTTTAGCCTATTCAGTGAATGTGTTTACATACCTAGTACGAGCCCGCTGCTGTGGGAGGAAATGTCAGCTTGGCCAGAGAGGTTCTCTTGGGATCCAGAGAGGCAAGCAGAACATAAAGTCACAGAAGCCAAAGAGGGCAGTGCACACAGATGTCCAAAAGGGGGCGCCAGATATCAGCCACCAAGAGCAATGTGCTGGGAATAAATAGAAGGCCGCCTGGAGTAATTTGGAAACCCATTGCTCTTTTGTAGCTGCCTGTAGAGTGGGGAAGGAGCCCTGGTAGTGCAGTGGTTAAAGCGATTGACTGCTCACCAGAAAGTCGGTGGTTCGAAACAACCAGTGCTCCACGGGAGAAAGATGTAGCAATCTGCTTCTGTAGAGATTTACAGCCTTGGAAACCCTACAGGGTCACTATGAGTCGGAATCGACTTGACAGTGGATTGGTTAGTTGATAGAGTTGGGGGAGTCCCTTGGTGGTGCAAATGGTTAATTAAAGCTCTTGGCTGCTAACTGAAAGGTTAGTGGTTCAAGTCCACCCAGAGACATCTCAGAAGAAAGGCCTGGCAATCTACTTCCAAAAAATCAGTCATTGAAAACCACACAGAGCAGTTTTACTCTGACACGCATGGAGTCACCATGAGTCAGAATCAATGGCAACTGGCTTTGGTATAGAGAGGAGTGTGAAAGCCAGTTAAGCACAAGGATCAAAGAAAGAACAGATACATTACTATTCATTGCAGATGTGAACTGTACAAGAGACAGTCCCCCACCTCAAATAACTACAGGTAGGCATGGGGTCTTAAGAAGGAATGGGCCCAGCAAGCCACAGGGACGAACCCAGTCCCTGAGTAGGTGATGAGGAACGGAGGAGGTTAATTTTTTTCTTTTTAATATGACAAATTCTCATTAGCATGAGGTGGTTCACTATGAAGAAAGAGAGATGAAGTAAATGATCCCTCTTTGTTGCTATGTCCACTATTAGTTTTGCTTGTCTGTAATTTTCTGGTAACTGTGTTTGCTGTTCCTGATGGACATTGCTCCTGATATAGTATGTTCTTCTCACATCTTGTTTTAATCAATCAGGTGCAGTTCTGGGTTGATGTAAAATGACAACCTCCCGATTTAGTTTTACCTGAGTGTCAGCCTTCCAATATTAAATGTATTTCCTAACCCAGAGGACATCCCTCCTCATTATTTCATCCCAGTCAATTCTCAATGATTCATGGACTAATTATTCAGCAATTACAGTTCCTGCCCATAGGCAGAGACACAGGACCTTGTAAGGAAGTAGGACAGTTGAGGATGCAGAGCTTCCCCTAAGAGCGTGAAACATGCAGAGAGGGGCTACTTCAAGGCACAGCCCAACCCCAGCCAGTGAGTGTGGGCAGGGCCCTCCTCTGCCTGGTCCCAACTTCCCTTGTTCTCCATGTTGCCATGGTAAATAGGACTCTGATCTTCTGTTGGTCTCACCTCACTGCTATTTATTCTTCCCTTGAAATCCCTCTAAAATCTTATGTTCCCAGTCCAGCATGTCTCAGAGATCAGGAGAAGCCTAACCTACTGATATTTTTTTAAGAAAGTGCAAAATAGAATTTATAAAAATTTTGGTATACTTTAAATGTAATTAGTACTGTACTTAACCACCAAAACTACAAAACAATTTAAGTGTGCCATTCACAAGATGGATTACAAGATTTACAGAAATGATTAAATTCATAATACACTATAGGGAGCATGGTTCAGAAATGGGATGAAAGTATAAAGCTGTATGAAGAAAGTCTTCTTTCAATTCCATGGGTGCATCTCTGTGAATGTATATCAATATATAAAACCTCCTTTGAAAGCAATGTCAAAGGTCTAAATGTGAGAGTTTTTGTGTGTGCAAGGCCCTGTGCCCTCACCCCACTGTAGACTCTAATTCTGCTCTCCAGCAAGTTGACCCCAACCTTGCTCCCCTCTTTTGATTTATGATGATCATCATCATTGACTTCATTCCACCATGATCCTAATTAATCCTGACAAATGTGTTGAAACCTCCCCATCCCCCACATGCCTCACTCCTGACGATGCACACCTCTGTAAAGGTAGTAAAAGCAAGTAAATTAAAATGTGACCAATTTGGTCTTATTACCTGTTCTGGGAAAAAGAGAACAATGATGGTTATTATGAGTTTGGAGATTTCCTAGGGATTTCACAAGCTATGTGTAGCCTTGTCCTTCTGTCTAAAGGTTGGCCAAGAGTACACAAGGTCCTTTGCCACTTCTTTATGCATCTTACACCTTCTAATGGTCTTAAATTTGTTGTCTGGGTTTCTGGAGTTTAGAGCTTCTTCCTTTTGCTCAGTGGAGTGTTCCTTGCTTCAAGTCTTTTGATGATGAAAGCTTAGAGGATTTATCTTAGAGGATCTTAGAGGAGCCTTAAAGGGGCACCACACACCCAGCTCCTTCCCACATTCCCCAGCTCAGAGATCCCCAGTCTTACCCCTGAATGAGTGCCCCATATCTCCACCCCTACATTTAAGTTCACTTATTTGAAATGGTGGTCTACTTTGGGTGAGAAGTTCATGTCAAGAACATAGGTCTTGGTTCCCAGATGATGACTTGGCTCTGGTGGTCCTGGATTGCCACAGATAGGATACCGGCCTTAGATTTAAAAAAAATAAATGAATAAACAGAGCCCTACTTATCACTATCCTGAGTCCACTAAATACCTGACCCCTATAAAGACAACAGTCATCAGTTAAATAAATGAACCATTAAGCTGAGAATGGATTTGTGAAAACAGCCATCCTCTCCTGAATTACTGACCATTGATAGAAATTAGTTTGGTAATGGGCTTTATCTAGAACAAGCAGCTTGTTCCACTACTTAGAAGATGTGGCCTCTTTTAGACTTTAAGTTACCTTTCTCCTGATTGATGAAGGGACTCTAGGGCCAAGCAGGTGACCCTCAGGATGAACTCTGTTTTTCCCTTTTAACTCAGACACTAATAAAAGTTGATACACCACCCTGTCAGTCACAGTTAGTCTCACCCAGCTGGAATGAAATTTTGGAGCCTGTGGTCCCAGCCTATGTTTTCATACCTAGTGACCCTAAAAATATTTGGAGATCTCTGAGATGTACCCTCTTCTTCTGATGGAAATTGATAAGGTGGATTTGATTAACGGAGGGTAGTTATTTCTGCAGGAAGATGCATGGTATAAGTAAACTCTCAAGGCTCCTCCCAGCATTTTGGGGAGGGTTGTCCAAAGATGAGATAACCTCACCGCCGTTGAGTCAGGTAGATTTTGACTCAAAGTGACCCCATAGGGTTTCCAAGGCTGTAAATCTCTGTAGAAACGGACTGCCACATCCTTTTCCTGCGGAACCACTGGTGGTTTCATACCCCCAACCTTTGGGTTAGCAGTCGATCACTTTAACCACTGCGCCACCAGGGCTTGTTTAAAGATAAGATAGAGGTTTTAAAAAATATTTTGATATTCAGCAACCATTAAAACTGCTGCTTAGGGTTTAGTATCCAGAATATATAAAGAACTCTTATACTTCAACAATAAAAAGACAAATAATCCAATTTAAAAAATGGGCAAAAGACTTGAATAGACATTTCTCCAAAGATGTTTCTCCACTAAGCCAGTAAGCACATAAAAAGATGATGAACATCATTATTACTGGGAAAATGAAAATCAAAACCACAATGAGATACTCCTTTACACCCACTAAGATGGCTATAATAATAATGAAAAAAATTTAAAGTGGAAAATAACTAGTGTTGGTGAGAATGTGAAGACATTAGAAACCTCATCCATTGCTTCTGGGAATGTGAAATAGTGTAGCTGCTGTGGAAAACAGTTTGGTGGTTCCTCAAAAAGTTAAACATAGACTTAGCATATAAACCAGCCATGATACTGCTAGGTATATACCCTCAAAGACTTGAAAGCAGGGAGTCAAACAGATACTTGTATACCAATGTTCATAGCAGCTTTGTTCACAGTGTCCAAAAGTAGAAACAACACACAAGTTCATTAACGGATGAATGGATAAACGAAATGTGGTGTATGCATGCAACGCAGTATTACTCAGTCATAGAAAGGAATGAAGTATTGATGTATGATACATGCTCAATTTGCATAAACCTCGAAAACATGATAAGTAAAAGAAGTCACACACAAAGGTCACATACTGTATGATTCCATTTATATGAAATATCTGTTGTCATTAGGTGCCCTTGAATCTGTTTCAACTCATAGCGACCTATGTACAACGGAATGAAACAGTGCCCAGTCCTGTGCCATCCTCACAATCATTGCTATGCTTGAACCCATCGTTGCAGCCACTGTGTCAATCCATCTTGTTGAGTGTCTTCCTCTCTTTCACTCACCCTCTGCTTTACCAAGCATGATGTTCTTCTCCAGGGATTGGTCTCTTCTGATAACATGTCCAAACTAAGTGAGATGAAGGCTCACCATCCTCACTTCTAAGGAACATTCTGGCTGTACTTCTTCCAAGACAGATTTGTTCATTCTTTTGGCAATCTGTGGTATATTCAATATTCTTCACCAACATCATAATTTAAAGGCATTAGTTCTTCTGTCTTCTTTATTCATTGTCCAGCTTTCATATGCATATGAGGCAATTGAAAAAACCATGACTTGGGTCAGGCATGCTTTAGTCCTCAAAGTGATATCTTTGCTTTTTTTTTTAACACTTTGTTAAAAAAGGTCTTTGCAGAATAGGTAAATCCATAGAGACAGGGAGCAGATTGGTGGGTTCCAGGGACTAAGAGCTGGGAGGAATAAGGAGTAAGTGCTTAAAGGATATGGAGTTTTCTTTTGGGATGATGAAAACATTTTGGAACTAGACAGAGGTGGCAGGTGCATAACACTGTAAATGTACTAAATGCCACTAAATGGTACACTTTTAAATTATTGATTTTATGTTGTGTGATTTTCACCTCAATTGGAAAAAAAAAATGTTACGTACTCACAAAGTGACACTGGGATTTTTTTTCTTTTTATTGTTGCTGTTTTACCTTTCTGTATCAAATTTGTTAGTCTCCATATCCAGGTATAAAACTCCTTTGGAGGAGTGGGCAACCTAATTTAGACTCTGTGAAATGAGCATCAGGAAAATACAGCAGTGAGAGGAAGGAGTAGGGGAGCAGCTTCAACAACATCCAGGCCCTAGGTCAGAGGGCCAAGTCACCCTTACGTTAACCAGTGGTTCTCAAGAGAGGGCCATGTTTCACCTATGGCTGCCTTCATTTGCAAGAAACAAGCACAACTTGACCTTACTAATGAAGAAGAAGGAAGAAGAGGGTCAGAGAGAGAAGAGGAAAGGCGGTAGTGATTGTAGTCGTTGTAGAGGTAGTGGCTGTAATAGCAGGGGTGGGGTTGTACAGGCATACCTCAGAGATATTACAGGTTCAGTTCCAGACCACCACAATAAAGCAAATATCTCAATAAAGAGAGTCACACTAATTTTCTGGTTTCCCAGTACTTATAAAAGTTATGTTTACACTATACTGTAGTCTGTTAAGTGTCAGTAGTATTATGTCTAAAAAAACAATGTGCGTACCTTAATTAAAAAATATTTTATTGCTTAAGAAATGTTAACCATCATCTGAGCCTTCAGTGAGTCATAATCTTTCTGCTCGCAGAGGGTCTTGCCTTGATGTTGATGGCTGCTAACTGATCAGGTGGGTGCTTGCTGAAGGTTGGGGTAGCTGTAGCTATTTCTTAAAATAAGAATAATGAAGTTTGCCACATTGATTGACTCTTCCTTTCATTAAAGATTTCTCTGTAGCATGTGATGCTGTTGGATAGCATTTTACCCACAGTAGAACTTCTTTCAAAATTGGAGCCGGTCCTCTTAAAACCTGCTGCTGCTTGACCAACTAAGTTTATGTAGTATTCTAAATCCTTTGTTGTCATTTCAACAATGTCCACAGCATCTTCATCAGGAGAAGATGCCTTCACAAAAAAACACTTTCTTTGCTCATCTCTAAGAAGCAACTCCTCATCCGTTAAAGTTTTATCATGAGATTGCAGCAATTCAGTCACATCTTCAGGTTCCTCTTCTAATTCTAGTTCTCTTGCTATTTCCACCACATCTGAAGTTACTTCCTCCATCGAAGACTTGAACCTCTCAAAGTCATCCATGAGAACTGGAATCAACTTCTTCCAAACTCCTGTTAATGTTGATATTTTGACCTCTTCCCATGAACCACGAATGCTCTTAATGGCATCTAGAAGGGTGAATTCTTTCCAGAAAGTTTTCAATTTACTTTGCCCAGATCTATCCGAGGAATCACTGTTTACGACAGTTACAGCCTTATGAAATGTATTTCTTAAATAATAAGACTTGAAAGTCAAAATTACTCCTTGATCCATGGGCTGCAGGAGGGATGTTGTGTTAGCAGGCATGAAAACATTAATCTCTTTGTACACCTCTTGGGTGACCAGGTGCATTGTCAATCAGCAGTAATATTTTGAATCTTTTTTTATGAGCAGTTGGTCTCAACAGTGGACTTAAAATATTCAGTAAACCATATTGTAAACAGATGTGCTGTCATCCAGACTTTGTTGTTCTATTTATAGAGCACAGACAGAGTAGATTTGGCATAATTGTTAAGGGCCCTAGGATTTTTAGAATAGTAAATGAGCATTGGCTTCAATTTAAAGTCACCAGCTGCATTAACCCCTAACAGGAGAGTCAGCCTGTCTTTTGAAGCCTTGAAGCCAGGCATTGACTTCTCCTTTCTAGCTATGAAAGTCCTAGATGGCATCTTGTTCCAATCTAAGGCTGTTTCATCTACATTGAAAATCTGTTGTTTAGTGTAGCCACCTCCCTCTATTATCTTAGCTAGATCTTCTGGATAATTTGCTGCAGCTTCTACATCAGCACTTGCTGCTTCACCTTGCACTTTAGTGATGGCTTCTTTCCTTAAACTTCATGTACCAACTTCTGCTAGCTTCAAACTTTTCTTCTGCAGCTTCCTCACCTCTCTCAGTATTCACAAAATTGAAGAGCATTAGGGCCTTTCTCTGGATTAGGCTTTGGCTTAAGGGAGTGTTGTGGCTGGTTCGATCTTCTATCCAGACTAGTTTTAGCGGTCTGGATAGAACTAAAACTTTTTCCATATCAGCAATAAAGATGTTCCACATTCTTATCATTCGTGTATTCACTGGGTAGCATTTTTAATTTCTTTCAAGAACTTTTCCTTTGCATTCACAACTTGGCTGTTCGGTGCAAGAGGCCTAGCTTTTGGCATATCTTGGCTTTTGACCTGCCTTCTTCACTAAGCTTAATCATTTCTAGCTTTTGATTTAAAGTGAGAGACGTGCAATGCTTCCTTTCACTTGAACACTTAGAGACCATTGTAAGGTTATTAATTGGCTTAATTTCAATATGGTTGTGTCTCAGGGAATAGGGATGCCCAAGGAGAGGGACAGAGATAGGGGAGCAGCCGGTCCGTGGAGCAGTCGGAATACACAACATTTATTAAGTTCACCGTCTTACATGGGTGTGGTTCATGGCATCCCAAAACAATTACAATAGTAACATCAAAGATCACAGATCACAGATCACCATAACAAATATAATAATAATGAAAAACTTTGAAATATTGCAAGAATTACCAAAATGTAACACAGAGACACGAGGTGAGCACATGCTGTTGGAAAAAAGGCGCTGATAGACTTGCTCGATGCAGGGTTGCCACAAACCTTGAATTTGTAAAAAACTCAATATCTGCAAAGCGCAATAAAACAGCATATGCCTGTAGTGGATTCGTTATAAGAAACCTAGAGTATATTATCCACCATCTGTCAGTTTGTTGTGCTGTGGTGGCTTGGGTGCTGCTATGATGCTATGAAGCTATGCCTCCAGTATATTAAATACCAGCAGGTTCACCCATGGTGGACAGGTTTCAGTGGAGCTTCCAGACTAAGACAGACTAAGAAGAAAGTCCTGGTGATCTACTTCCAAAAATCAGCCAATGAAAACCCTATGGATGACAATAGAATATTGTCCAATATAGTCTTTAAGGTAACCCCACTAGGTTGGAGGGAACTGAAAATCCACAGAAGTCCCAACCATGGACTCCAGCATATCTATGATTGTAAAGATGAGGCAGGTCCAGGGAATGTTTCATTCTGTTGTACATGAGGTTGCCTTGAGTTGGAGCCAACTCAATGGCAGCTAACAACAGAACATATCATGGAACTGAAGGGCAGGGAAATATCCAAGCCTCAGAAAGAGACTGGAAACAAGTGGGAAACCATCAGGATCACAGCGGGCATGCCCCCCGCCCACACACACACAGGCTTCCTTGCTGCACACCCTCTGGGTGCTGCCCCTACCCTCATCCTGCAGACTAGCTTTCCAGATACTCAGTTTACATGGCAGGAAATAACTACCCTATAGTCTCCAAGCCTTTATAACTCCTGTTACTCGGAAAACAGCCCACACTAAAGTGGAACCTTTTAATACCAATTCCAAATTTCTGTAAGAGAATCTGATTGGTCCAGTTTGACCATTTAATGAGGCCCAGTCAAGTGGCCAGGTCTCCACTTACGGAGTATAAACAAGGCTGCCAGGAACACAGCCCTGTGGGTGAAGTGGGACAGTTAAGTGATCATGAGAGCTGGGAAGAAACCTCAAAAAGGCATCGTCTAGATTCCATCACTGTCTTCCACGCGATTCAAAGTTTAGTCTCTTTGAGTATGACCTGCCTGTTTCTGGTTTTTCTGTTTTGTTTTGGTTTGCTTTGAATCAATAATTGGGAAATTTACCAGAAGTCCAAAATTTACTTATTTCCTTATTCAAAACAGCACATTACACTCATTCTTTTTTTGGAAAGAAGAATTTTGGCATGACAAAGAAAAAAGGAATATGGAAGTTTTGTTTCAGCCCCTTCAAACCTAGACATGGACCCAAATGTTTGAAAAACACCATTCTTATGCCATCTCCAAGGAAAGAATCAAGTCAACAGTATTCTATTTTCTTCCATAAAAGTAAAAAAAAAAAAAAAAATGCTTACTTTAAAAGGAAAGGGGATGATTTGTATTATGCCTAAGAAAATAATTATAGGTGCTTATAAGCCTGTCTTATAAGTGATTTCTTGCTATAAGGCCCAGCACACTTCAAAATATTGTTCCCAACACATTACACCCCTGCCAATTTTTCCTTTCTCAGTTTTATTTGTGGCTTTTCCTATAAAGAATCGCAGTGCAATTTGAAAGGTTGAATCACACAGCTCAATGGCTGCTCCTGCCCCCTTCCCATCCGCCAGGACCTTGTTCTAAATGTGGGAGAGGCAATGTGGCAGGAAATCATTATGGCCTGGCAGCCACACGGGGCTGGACTCAAAGGGCACACCGAAATGAGTTGAGGGTATTAGAATCCATTCTGAAGATTTACCTGTCTTTGGAACAGCTTCTATTTTCTAATGCCTGAGAGATCTTAATAGCCTTTGTTTTGCCCCATTTCCCTCCAGCCTTAGCGCAGATATGAATGCTGATGTGGTGTGCCACACTCTGGAGTTTTGTAAACAGGACGCTGGCCGACCATTGTGTCATCTCTACCCCCCTCCCAAGGTGAGTGGTTTCTCACACTGCTCTGACGGTCAGATTCCCATGACATGCAAGCCCTTCCAGAAACGTTGCAAAGGGAGGCTCAGCTTCACACATTCAGCGGTTTGGCGACAGAGAGAGGAAAGATGACATTTTTAATTACGCTGCATGAAATATTATTCCTGCACTTAAACCAAGATCCCTTCCTCCTGCCAAAGCATGTTTTTGCTGTTAAAATATTGTAGACTGTGATCTGTAGCTAGGCTGGGAGTAACTAGGAAATCAGATTGCCAAGGAGAGACAGGTTCAAATCCCTGGTCTAGACACTTAAAATTCGGGCAAGTTACTTTTATAGGGTGACCAGCTTGTCCCTGTTTGCCTGAGACTTAACCTGGTTTTAACACTGAAAGTCACGTGTCCCAGGAAACCCTTGGGTCCTGGGAAAACCTGAATGGTTGGTCACCCTAGTCTAAGTTTTATTGTTCTCACCCATAAAATGGGTATAACAACAATACCTGCCTCATAGGTTTGTTGTGGGAGGTAGGTGAGCTAATACATCTAAGATGCTTCATAACACAATGCTAGGTAACAAAATATCTGCTCCATAAAACAGTTTTAATAAAAACTGTAGCTATTATAGTAGTTATCAGTATTATTATTATTCACAGATAACTGTTCAGAAGACCCTGTCCGCATTATATCATTTTTGGCCATTTTTAATTGGATTGCAGCCAGAGAGAAGGCCGCAAATGTTGACACAATTCCCTGTCCACACTCTTGATGAGAATGTAATATTAAATCTGGGTAGGCCTCACAATCTTGATTTTCAGAAGCTTCCTATAAGACAAGTATTCCTATGCCTTCTTTACCAGAGTGTAGTTTTTTCTACATTACAATACAAAACAGGTTTTCTGTTTTACTTGTAATTTCTTTTTTCTTAGTAGTGAAATAAAGTCAGTCTGAAAACTTTGTAGGCTAAACAATGAACCTTATTTTGCTAACTACAATACTAAATATAATAAGCCTGTCTCCTGGAGCAGGAAGAGAGAGACAAATGTTTGGGATATGAGTGTATTTCATGCTTCCTTGCTCTTTGGATAAATTCCAATTAAATTTCCCCTAAGTCCACCTGAGAAGCTGTGGGTTCCACTGCTTTCTGGAGGAGTTAGTTCATTTTAATTAAAAAATATTTTTTCATGTGCTCAAATAGTGTTTGAATATTGTATCATAATATTGGCTGTATGATATTGTAAAGAGAAAAAGTGTCTATGGATGAAGGCAAGTGATATGGGTTTTTGTGATTTCTATATGCATTTAAATAGCATCCTGTTACAGATACATTATGATAGACTCAAACGTGCTGGTGGTTATGGGCATGATGCAGGGCTGGGTGAGGTTTCGTTCTGTTGTACATAAGGTTGCCATGAGTTGGAGTCGACTCGACAGCAGCTATCTATTTGTCTATATACATTATACCCACAGCCTCACATAGTCAAAAAGTGTTCAGTTTTAACTATGCTGTTTAAAATGACATTTTTATATTGTTCTTTATTTTTATACTCTGTGAAGATTATGGAACCCTGGTGGCGCAGTGGTTAAGAGCTCGACTGCTAACCAAAAGGTCAGCAGTTCGAATCCACCAGCTGCTCCTTGGAAACCCTATGGGGCAACTCTACTCTGTCATACAGCATTGCTATGAGTTGAAATCAACTCAGCAGCAATGGTTTGGTTTTTTGGTTATGAAGATTATACTAGAAAATTTCTATGGTTCCTCGTCTTCCCATCACAATCCCCTTTTCAATTGCCATCTCTGGGTTAGTTTGACCATTCTATTTTGTTACTGAGGGAATTGGAGGGCTTCATCCCAGAAATGTTCAGCTTCCACCCCAGCCAGACATTCCAAGCTGCTGGAAAGCCTGCAACTGCTCCCTGGTGAATATCTTTCAAATTCTTCTTGCTGAAGTTCTGGGCCTTCATCTTCACCTCAGATCCCCTCACCAGTCTCCATCTCTACCGATGACCCAGAGAAAAAGGAGAGTCAGGGCGGCTTCACTCATCTCTGCCTCCCAGGTGTCTTTTAGTAACAATAACTGACATTTTTGAGCTCTCACAGCATGCTAGGTGCTGGGCCAAGAGGCTTACACCTCATCTTATATAGTCATTCAAACAATCCCATGATGGAGGGACCATTATGAGCCCATTTTGACAGTTGAGGAAACTGAGGGTTAAACATGCTCCATAATTTGCTGAAAGTCACTGCACTAAGAAAGAACAGAACTGGGATTGGGATTCCAGTCATTCTGCTCCCAGAGGTGGGTCCCTTAACTGTTGTGTCAGTGTCTCCAAAACTCCTTGTGGGGTGTGTCTTCACCAAAATCAACTGAAATCCCACTGCCAGACACAAACAATGTTATAATGCTGGTGATTTATCCATTGAATTTTTAAAATAGATTTTATGACATTAATAATTCTTTAAGAGTTGTGATAATATGGTACACACAATTTTGTACCCTACTTTCGCCTCTTAACACTACATTTTCAATATATATTTTTAAATGATACATATCACACCTTTTTTTCATTTCCATGGCATAAAAATCACTCCTACAAAGCATGTGTGGATCAGTAACCTTAACTAAAGATGTAGATGTAGAGCATTTCCAGGCCCCCAGAAGGCATCCTCTTGACCCTCCTACTCAATGTTGTTGTTGTTAGGTGCCGTCGAATCTGTTCTGATTCCTAGCGACCCTGTGTACAACAGAACGAAACACTGTCCGGTGCTGTACCATCCTCACAATCATTGCTATGTTTGAGCCCTTTGTTGCAGCAACTGTGTCAATCCATCTCATTGAGGGTCTTCCTATTCTGCTCACTCTCTACTTTACGAAGCATGATATCCTTCTCCAGGGATTGGTCCTTCCTGATAACACGTCTAAAGTACATGAGATGAAGTCTTGCCATCTTCGGTTCTGAGCATTCTGGATGTACGCCTTCCAAGACAGATTTGTTCATTCTTCTGTCAGTCCATGGTATATTCAATATTCTTCACCAACACCATAATTCAAAGGCATCAATTCTTCTTCGATCTCCCTTATTCATTGTCCAGCTTTTGCATGCCTGTGAGGTGATTCTAAATACCATGGCTTGGAACAGACACACCTTAGTCCTCAAAGTGACATTCTTGCTTGTTAACACTTTAAAGAGCTCTTTTGCAGCAGATTTGCCTAATGCAATACATCCTTTGATTTCTTGATTGCTGCTTCCATGGGCTTTGATTGTGGATCCAAGTAAAATGAAATCCTTGACAACTTCAGTCTTTTTTTCGTTTATCATGATGTGCTTATGGGTCCAGTTGTGAGGATTTTTGTTTTCTTTATGTTGAGGTGTAATCCATACTGAAGGCTGTAGTCTTTGATGTTCATCAGTAAGTGCTTCAAGTCCTCTTCGCTTTCAGTAAGCAAGGTTGTGTCACCTGCATCTTGCTGGTTGTTAATAAGTCTTCCTCCTCTATTTTGCGATCTAATGCGATTATCCTATGTGTTGTAAATCCTAACCTCTATGATGTTAATGAGGCAGGATTAGAGGTGGTTATGTTAATGAGGCGGGACTCAATCTACAGGATTAGGTTGTATCTTTAGTCCATCTCTTTGGAGATATAAAAAAGAGAAACAAGCAGAGAGCAGAGGGAGCCTCATACCACCAAGACAGAAGCACCAGGAGTGGAGCATGTCATTAGACCCAGGTCTCTGGGCTGAAAAGCTCTTAGACCAGGGTAAAATTGATGACAAGGAGCTTCCCCCAGAACCGACAGAGGGAGAAAGCTTTCCCCTAGAGCTGGCGCCCTGAATTGGGACTTCTAGCCTCCTAGACTGTGAAAGAATAAATTTCTGTTTGTTAAAGTAAAAAATAAATAAGTCTTCCTCCAGTCCCAATGCTGTGTTCTTCTTCATATAGTCCAGCTTTTTGGATTATCTGCTCAGCATACAGATTGAATAAGTATGGAGAAAGGATACAACCCTGGCACACACCTTTCCTGATTTTAAACCATGCAATATCCTCTTGTTCTGTTCAATCAACTGCCTCTTGATCTATGTACAGGTTCCTCATGGGCACGATTAAGTGCTCTGGAATTCCCATTCTTCACAATGTTATCCATGACTTGTTATGATCCACACAGTCAAATACCTTTGCACAGTCAATAAAACACAGGTAAACATCTTTCTGGTATTTTCTGCTTTCAGCCAAGATCCAGCTGACATTAGTAATGATATCCTTCATTCCACAACGTCTTCTGAATCTGGCAGTTCCCTGTTGATGAATTGCTGCAACCTTTTTTGAATTATCTTCAGCAAAATTTTATTTGTGTGTGATATTAAGGATATTGTTCGATTTATTCTGCATTCTGATAGATTACCTTTGGAATGGGCACATATATGGATCTCTTCCAATCAGTTGGCCAGGTAGCTGTCTTCCAAATTTCCTGGCATAGAAGAGTGAGGGCTTCCAGTGTTGCATCTGTTTGTTGAAACATCTCATTTGGTATTCCATCAATTCCTGAAGCCTTGTTTTCCCCCAGCTAGGACTTCTTCTTTCAGTACCATCTGTTCTTAATCATATACTACCTCCTGAAATGGTTGAATGTCAACCAATTCTTTTTGGTACAGTGACTATATATTCCTTCCACCTTCTTTTGATGCTTCCTGTGTCGTTCAATATTTTGCCCATAGAATTCTTAAACATTGCAACTTGAGGCTTGAATTTTTTCTTCAGTTCTTTCAGCTTGAGAAATGCTGAATGTGTTCTTCCCTTTTGGTTTTCTAAATCTAGATCTTTGCACATTTTATTATAATACTTTACTTTGTCTTCTCAAGGTACCCTTTGAAATCTTCTGTTCAGCTTTTTTACTTCATCATTTCTTCCATTCACTTAGGGAAATAGCTATAGCAAACGTTTATTGATAGAATGCCACGCATGGCATTTTGCATGCACGCACATTCTCATTTAATTCTCATAACAATGCTATGAGGTGCGTATCTATTTTACAGCGAAGAAATTGAGACTCAGAGAAGTTAGGGGATTTGCCCTGGTAACACAGCTAGTGACAAAGGATTCTGTCCAGGGTCTTTTTTTTTTCAATCCCAAATTTTCAGCCACTGTTCTCTACGCCTCACTGATGTTCCTCAGACTTTGTTACTTTGAACCACTGCTGTGGGCCAGATAATTCCTCACAAGCAGAACTCTGCACCCTCTCTGCCCTGCTTGTCAGGCATTTCAGATTTTGGTAAAATCACGAGTGATATATATGCTACGGAGATGGAGGGGGTGAAGGAGGACCTTCTGCATCAGGTAGCTTGCAGGGCAGAAACAGAGGTCTGGTTTCAGGAGGGGCCAAAACCAAAAGGCGGAACTGTCTTTGGGGATCTCCGTGAATCCCCCGTTGATCATCTGCAGCACAGTTGAAATTCCAGGCCCACTTCTTTCCCATTCTGTGACTATCTCCCTACTGTCATCTGGCCTGTACTCAAAAGTGACAAACTGCATCTACAATTAATGGAAGCATGAAGCATAATCCACAATTTTCAACTGGTACCAAAAATGTAAGGAAGGAAGGATGGAGAAAGGGGAAGAGAAAAGTTAAGTTTCAGGCTGCAGTGTAATGACCTGAGAAAAACCAAACCCTTTGCCCTGGAGTCAATTCTGACTCACAGCGACCCCGTAGGTTTCCCATAAGGATTCCAAGGAGCAGCTGGTGGATTTGAACTGCTGACCTTTTGGTTAGCAGCCAAGCTCTTAACCACTGCACTACCAGGGCTCCTTATAATGCAATATACTACATTATTCATTTTGTTTCTCAGATTGTTTTTGCTTTGACCATTGGGAGCTCTTTCAGGTTGGTTTCTGTGTCCCTTTGACATGCTCCCATACTTTTATTTTTTGAGCACTTCTTTCCTTTCTGGTATTACAAGATGCTCCAGGCTCATCTTTTTTTTTTTTTTTTTTATTGTACTTTAGATGAAGGTTTACAGAACAAACTAGCTTCTCATTAAACAATTAGTACACATACTGTTTTTTTTTGGCCCCAGCCCTAGGATTAGCTTCTCCAAGGAGCATGGTTCCTTGTATTGGAGACTGGTATTTAGAAGTCAAGATCTGAGTGTTGAGCGTGCTTATTGCTGCTGGAATGTCATTGCTTCTAGGCCCTCTTAACAGATAGAGCTAGGTCAAGTATGTATATATACCAAAGCCATGTATATACACGTATCTCTAATTGTTTCTGTATCTATCATCTGAATATATATTAAGCTAAGCATGAGTTCATATTGATGTCTCTAACTCTAAGCCAGCATTACAACGCCAAACCTTTTTTTATAGGTATCATTATCAAATATATTTTGCAGTAGAATCTTAAGGGCTTGACTCAGGTTTCATAACTAGTGAGCAGAACTTGAACTCATCCAGGGCCCTAGACTTCCAACCTCCAGCTCTTTACATCTGCACTATCAATGCTACCTCTGCTTAGCTGTATTATGGAGCATATTCAGATAAGCCCAATCTTAGAATGTCAGAGGAAAGTGAAGGCAGCTTTAGTATTAGTTTTAATTAAATACCCCAAAAAGCTTAACTGACAAGAATTCTGCCCAATTCTCCCAACTTTGTCAATACCAGTTAAATAGTATAGTCATTCATTTACTCAGTGAAGCCTCAAAAACATTTGTTGAGTGCTTACCATATGCATATCCCTCTGCCAGGCACTCTCTGTAAGTTATTTCTTTTAACCATCCCAAGTCTGCCGGACAGATAGGATTCCTCTATTTTATAGATAAGTCTACTGAGATCCAGTTGAACAAGAGACTTGCCTAAAGTCCCAGTTTCTTCAGAATCATTGTTTTTCAGCCAGCAAATATGTGTGTCAATGAATTATGTAGAACAGTATTCCAGCATCTATGCCAAGCAATAGAAATACAAAGCATTCCAACAGGGGAGGAGGGCTTCAAACAAGCAATGTTGAAGGGACAAGTGCTCTAACAAAGGATACAAGAGTAGCAGGAACTTCTGCAGAGGAGGGTCTAGCTCTACCTGGGGGAAATATGGAGTGGAGGTGACTGTCAACTAAGCCTTCCCAAAGCAGGACATAGATCTTAAAGGTAGAGTAAGAGTTTTCACAGAACACCAGCCGTTGCTGGCCTCAGCATCTTGTGTTTGAACACTCTGCCTAGAAGAACCTCTTGTGGGTCTCTGCATGGCCAGCTTCTTCTCCCATTCAGGTCTCTGTTTAAACGTCCTGTCCTCAGACAGGCCTTCCCTGACCAACCTATCTAAAGTAGGTCTCCTTTCACTCTCTGTCACAGCACTTTGCTCATTTCTTTCATAGCACTTGAGGACAGGGACCATGTCTTTCTTGTTTACCGTCGTATTCCCAGGAACTGGCACAATGCCTGGCACACAGTATGTGTTCCATAAGATTTGTTGGATGAAAGATAAGATGGAGAAGGGCAGTTCTGAGCTAGTGTTTGCTGTACTTCCTCCTTTTTAAGGACTGAGCTGATCTCAGTGGAATGCACCAGAGCCATAGTCCTAAATATTTAGCTTATTTTAGAATGTGAAGCAGTTCTCAGAAATATATGTGGGACCTGACTCCAGGGAGTCTGATCTAGTCTCCTTGGGTGGGACTCCAGCATCTGCATTTCTGGAAAACTGGATGAGCACTGAAGGTTAAGAACTGTTGTCCTAGAGCCTGGCCCAAGCCTGAGGTATTGTTCCTTCTCCTGCTATGGATTTTTCTTTGTCTTCTGGTAACCTCTTAGACATTCAAAACTTGTTATGTCTCCATCTACCCTCTAGCATCACCCTTTTCCCCAACTATTCTTTGATTTCTGCCCCTTTTCTGATTGATTCATTAATTTAAACTCTATTACTGAGTTTCTACTCCCCAGTCCCCAAGGAATAGGGCTTCTTAGAAGGGTCAAGAGAACGGGAGGTTTTAGAACCAATCTATTTGGAGTTCATTTTTTTTATGGATTTTCTCATAACAGTGTGCAGACTAATTTGGGCAAAGTTGCACTGAAGTTGTCTACAGCCAATGAAGAAAATGAGAAAGACTATAAACCTGTTCGAGTTTCTCCTATTCTAAAAAATAAAAATAAACCTCCTAGATCTCTATTCCCTTCCAGCTACAATCAAAAGCTCTCCTTAACTTATATGAGGGACAATTTAATGTGGTAGTTAAGAACGCAGGCCTTGGAGCCAGACTGCCTGGGCACAAAGCCTGGCTGCACTTCTTACTAGCTATACCTCTTTGGACAGGTTGCCTAATCACTCTGAGCCTCAGTTTCTTTATCGATGTTATTGTTGTTGTTAGCTGCCATTGAGTTGGTCCCCAACTCATGGTTACCCCACGGACAATAGAACAAAACACTACCCAGCCCCGCACCATCTCCATGATCAGTTGTGGATTGGACAAAGTTCTGTTGTGATCCATAGGGTTTTCATTGACTGATTTTTGGAAGTAGAACACCAGGCCTTCCTCTTCATGCATAAAATGGGAATAATACCT
Organism: Trichechus manatus latirostris; assembly: GCF_000243295.1. Lineage (NCBI taxonomy): Eukaryota > Metazoa > Chordata > Mammalia > Sirenia > Trichechidae > Trichechus > Trichechus manatus. The sequence continues at coordinate 1,501,412 of NW_004444073.1, forward strand.
TCGAGTGTTGCTATGAAGAGTAAATGAATTAACATAAACCTATCTGTGTATTTATACATACATATGACTCCCTGGGTAGTGCAACAGTTTACACACTCAGCTTCTAACTGAAAGATTGGCATTTGAGTCCACCCAGAAGCACCTTGGAAGAGAGGGCTAGCAATCTGCTTCTGAAAAATCAGTCATTGAAAACTCTATGGAGCAAAGTTCTACTCTGACACACATGGGTCATCATGAGTTGTACTCAACTCCACAACAATTGGTTTGTTTTGTTTTCATACATGCATATATATGAATAGATAGATACGTAGGTAGGTAGGTAGGTAGGCTGACAGACAGATAGAGTTTTAGAACAGTGCTTTGAATATAGTAAGTACAAGTGTTATTTATCATCACCATCATCATCCTCATCCAAATTTTTGAAAAGACTAGAGCTTATCCTCTGCATAACCCTTCCTTGCCTCCCATTTTCATCTCAACCTACTGAAATCTGGCTTCTAGTCCCAAAACTCTACTGAAACACCTCTTTAACATAACCACTGAACACCTAAATGCCAAATCCAAGGACATTTTTAGCTATTATCTGCTGCATTTGACTCTGCTTGCCACACCCTTCTGAAGTTTCTCTGCCTATTCAATGTTCTCCTTGTGCTTAATCTGTCTCTTTGATTTCATTTTTTATTTCTTCTATTACCCAGTGGTTTTTAAGCAGAATGTTATTCGGTTTGCATATATTTGATTTTTTTTCCTTGTTCTTCCTATTATTGATTGATTTCTAATTTTATAACATTGTGATCCAAGAAGATGCTTTGTATTATTTCAATGTTTTTTAATTTTTTGACACTTGCTTTGTGGCCTAACATATGGTCTATTCTGGAGAATGATCCACATGTCCTAGAAAAGAATATATACTTTGCTGCTGTTGGCTGGTGTGTTCTGTATATGTCTATGAGATAAAATTGGTTGATTGTGTTGCTTAGACCTTCTGTATCTTTGTTGAGTTTCTTTCTAGTGGTTTTTTCCTTCATCAAAAGCAGTGTGTTAAGGTCTCCTACTATTATTACGGAGTTGTCTATTTCTGTTTTCAATTCTGTTAGCTTGTTTTATGTATTTTAGAGGCCTTTCATTGGGTGACTAGATATTTATTATGATTACAACCTCTTGTTGGATTGAACCTTTAATCATTATATAATGCCCTTCCTTGTCTCTTAACGTCTATTTTATCAGAGATTAATATTTTTTTTGATTGCCATTTGCTTGGTATTTTTTTTTCATCCTTTGACTTTTAGCTTATTTTTATCTTTGTGCTTAAGGTGTGTCTCTTGTAGGCAGCATATTGATGGGTTGTGTTTTCTTATCCATTCTACCACTCACTGTCTCTTGACTGCTGCATCTAATCTGTTTACATTCAGTGTAATTATTGTTAGGTATGAATTTACTGCTGTCATTTTGTTGGACATTTTTGTGGAGTTGAAGATTTCTTTGTTCTGCATACTTTTCTGTGTTGAGTTCTTTTTGTTTATGGATTTTCTTTTCATTTCCTTTGTCTCTGTTGATTTTGTGTTTACTGAGTCTTTATGATTTTCTTCTTTTTTATTTTGGTGAGAAGGTTTATTAGGTTTCTTTGTGGTTACCCCAAAATTTTAATTTGAATCCACCAGCCACTCCTTGGAAACCCTATGGGCAGTTCTACTCTGTCCTATAAGGTTGCTCTGAGTTCGAAATCGATTCCATGGCAATGGGTTTTTAAGTTTAAAACAGTCTGTTATATCTTGATATCTCTTTGATTTTCTCTCCATATGGAAGTTCTGTAACTACACCATTTATTCTGCCTTTTTATTTTGAAGTTGTCATCATTTGCAGATTGACGCCTCTGGTCCCTGTTTTCAGTCTTGTAGCTTTATTTTATTTTTGATCTAGTTTGTTATCCTTTCATTTGATGCTTGGGTCCCAGGATTGTCGTTTATATCTAGTTCGCTTAATTTCTCAGGTCCTTACTGTACAGGGACAGTGTGGTGTGTCTGACTAAGCCTCCATATTGGCCAGAAGTCCTACTCTGTCTCTTTGAGGGGCCACTCTTCCCTTCTCAGCCATCACAACCCACCCAGCCAAGGTTCTTCTCACTCCAGGCTTTCTCTCTAAGTGATTATAGGGAGTATAGCAGGCAGTATAGCATGGTGGTTAAGCCCATGGATTCTGATGCTGGATTACCTGGCTAAACAAACCTGGCTTTATCACATACTCACAGAGTGACTTGAGATATATTGCCTAACTTCACTGTGCCTCAATTTCTTTCTTCTTCTTCTTTTCTTCTTTTTTTTTTTATAAGTTTCGGTATAATGAGCACAATAGCAGAGCCTACCTCAAAGGGCTAATGTGAGTACTGAATAAATTAATACATGTGAAATTCTTAGAATAGTGACTGATCATAGCAAGTGTACCAAATGTTTGCTCTTGTTATTAGGGCTCACAAATAAAGCTCAAAATATTCCTCAGATCTTCAGGCAGTACATACAGCATCCAGATCAGGTCCCAAGACACTCTGAGCATAGTAAGTCAGAACCTGGACTATTCTCTTTCCTCTGTACTAACTTCTCAGCCTATATTCCATATCTCAGTTTGGGTACTAGCATTAACCCACTTACCTGGTTCTTTCTAGTCTCTACCCTCTTACCATCCCTGATTCCACCTGTATAATTCAAGGGCTCATCATTTCTAGGCTAGGGTTTTGCAGCAGCTTCTTAACTGATACCTCTGCCTCCAGTCTTGAACCCTTCAAACTCATCCTCCATGCAGGCCCCCAAGAGATGTTTCTAAAATGCAAATCTGGCCATATTACCTTCCTTATCTAAATCCCTTCAAAGCCATTCATCAACTCCAGGACAAAGTCTGAGCACCATAAACTGGCTTCTCCCTACCTTTCCAGCCTTGTCTTTTGCCTCATCCTCTTCATTGTAGCAAGACGGCATTTCTTATACTTCCTATTCACATCCTGCTGTCTCTCGCCTCTCTGCCCTACTCTTGTTTTCCCTTGTGCTGGTAATGTCCTGCTCCTGGGTCATCCTTTAAGACCCATCTCAGTTGTCACCTCCTCCAAGAAACTATCGCTGAATGCTTCCCCTCCAGTAAGGACTTGGCTTCCTTCCTCTTTGTCCCCATACTGCCATGTCCTTACAGTTATCATTGCACTTTCCATGTTGCATGATAGTGATTAGTTCATTTTTTTTTTTCTCTGCTGCAGGACTAAGAGATTGTGAGGCTGGGACTATACCTGATCCAGCTCTGCATCCCCACTGCCTGGCTTAGGGGCTAGCATACTACAGGTGCTTAAAAAATGTTTGTTTAATAAATGGGCTAAAATTTGAACCTAGTTCTAGCTGTAAATAGTGACAGTAATGGGGTAACCTGGGGTCGCCATGAGTTGGAATCAACTCAGTGATGACTAACAACCATGCCTCCATAATGCTCCTTATGTCTCTACATGCTTGCCCAACACTTGCTGGTATTGATACTCCCAGCTCATCTCCCTCTTTATCTTTTTCACAGACACAAACTAAGCTTTAGTTCATTTATCTAAACTTGGGCCTTTCCTGTTGCTAATCTTCCTAAAGACTCATTTTGAGCATACATTCTGTCCTTTCTATTTCTCCTTTCTGACCAAGACTATAGTTATCCCCCAGAAATACATCTCTTAGTTATTTCCCTTGTTGTAACAGTCTAGGGTCATTGTACTATGAGCCCCTCACTTGACTGAGAACCCCTGAAAGCATATTCTCAGAGCCTACCATAGTTCTTGGAATCAAGTAGGTATTCCGTAAAAAGTAATTGAAAAAAAAAAGGAATCAACAAATAGGAGTAACATTGAATCGGAAAGAGGATTGAAGTCTAGAATCTCTATTTAGAATCTACTCCAGTAGCCAGTAATTGTTCTTCTTTATTCTTATTCAGGAAAAGTAGTCTCTGATCCTGGGCTCCATTTTGTTCAATGTGTAGAGTGTGTGTGTGTGTGTGTGTGTGTGTGTGTGTGTGTATGTGTGTGTGGTGGTAAATTTCTTGAATTTGTCTTTTTTCTAAGATCCAAATCTTTAAAGTCTGCACTTGTCCTCTCAACACTGTAATTATGATTTTCAATTTTTGTGGCACAGAAAATAAAAATTATTTAAGTGCTCTCAGTTTAACAGAATCTCTGTGTCAAACAAGGAAACGAAATTATTTCCTCTGTCATCATCATCTATTACACTGAAGCCTCCATGGTTATTGCATGGACAATTCTAGCAACGTAATAGCTCAGAACCCAAATCAAATAGAAATAATTGAGTTCCTCTGTCCCATTTGGTTGTCTGGTCAACCTCCACAGCTTATTTTTGCTCTGCCTCATCCTCCACGCTAACTTAGTATAGTATGTGCGCGTTTTCTCACACATCCAAGCCTACAAGAGAACAAACTGTTAAACAAAGAAGAAGCCACTTGTGTAATCATCAGAACTTCGGGTTCAGAAAATTTCCTCCTTAAGTAATGGCTAATCTTCAACTGCGATCTGACAAGCCATTAGAAATCAAATGCTATTTCTGAAGGGAAAATACATCCAAGAAAGAATAACCTACAGCTTTGGAACATTATTTGGTAACCTAATCTTCTAGAAGAGTTAATAAAGTTTTCCAAACTACCCAGCTTAATTAAACCCATAACTGTGACTGGTAGATCAACATATCTTTGGTCACTAGGACCGGAAATGGCACTCGTCAAAAGGGTCTTGGGAGAAATTGACAGGATTTTAAGTGACAGTCATTCTTTCATTCTCTTAATATACATTTGCTAAACTCCTAGTGTATGATAGGTACACATTAGGAGCTAAAAAATAAATGGCAATGACAGTCACCATTTGAGCAGTTAAAACATGCTGGAAGCTGGACTAAGTGCTTGCTTGGCATACAACATGTAAAGTCCTCCCATACAATTTCAGGGCTATCCCAATTTACAGATAAGAAATCAAAATTCAAGTAAATTGTTGGTTGCAGAGTTGTTTACTTGATAATATTTTTAAAATTCATCTTAAACATCTGAGAAAATTATGAACAATTAGTTAAATGAGGGGGATAGCCTTCTAGATGCAAAAAAAAATCAGTTTAAAAATGGAACAGAATATAGTGTCTTGAAATAAATCCAAATGCTTTTGAGATTCTTGCTTTTGATGAATATAGCATTTCAAAAAAGTGGTAAGACGTTGGATTCTTCAATACATGGTTGGTACTGAAGGTTAGCCATTTGAGGGAGAAGTTTAACTAGATGCCTAACTCTTCCTCATAGTAGAATAAATCCCAAAGGAACTGAAACATAAAGAATGGACCATAAAAGACGAAAACCCTGAGATGTTTTATTTAAAATTTTTGATCCAAAAGCCACAAAAGGGAGATGTTAATATATCTGAGTAATAAAAATGTGCTATACACAACATCAAAAGACAGATGACAAACTGGGGAAACGTTTTTATAATATGCCACTTGAGAAATTATTTTCTCTTCTATTCAAAGGGCTCTTATGAAATCAAAAAAGAAAATAAAATAAGGAAAGGATACAAACAATTCATTTACAAAAAAGAGCAAAGGACCAAAAATGTAGGGGAAATGCTCATACTTTCTCATAAATAAATAAGTGAAAATTATAACAATGAAATTCCATCTCCCTCTTATGTATTTTGACTCCAGAAAACTCTTCCATGTTCACTAGACAAGAAATTATCACAGAAAACAGAAAGGCTTTACATATCAGAGACCACTAATTAAACTGCTCCCTGAATGTATGAAGGTTTAAAATGTTGGCAGAATTGAGGAAAGCACTGAAAGACTTTGCTTGGACTTGGCTATCATTCGATCGTTCCCCCAAGCACTTCAAAGCATCTTGTCAGAGATTCCAAGCCATATTTTTTTCTTCTTTTTTTCTCTCAGCTTCTTTTTTTATTGTGTCAAAATATATAAAACATAAAATTTATCATTTTACCCACATTCGAGTGTATAATTCAGTGTCAGTAAGCACATTCACAATGTTGTGTAACCATTACCACTATTTCCAGATATTTTTTTATCATCCCAGACAGAAACTCTAGACCCAGTTGTATGTTTTTAAAACCTATGTTTGGGATCTTGAAGAATTTATCTACTTAGACATGCTTAAAGACTTATTTAAAAAAATAAAAATAATAGTTGCCATCAAGTCAACTCTGACTTATGGCAATCCCATGTGTGTCCATAGGGTTTTCGATGGCTAAATTTCCCATAGTAGATCTCCAGGCCTTTCTTCTGAGGTGCCTCTGGGTGAACTCAAACTTCCAAACTTTCATTAGCAGTCAAGCACGTTAACCATTTGCACCATCAAGGGACTTTGAAGACCTATTTCAACCAAAAACCAAACCAAACCCGTTGCCATTAAGTACCCTATAGGACAGAGTAGAACTGCCCCCCACCAGGGTTTCCAAAGCTGTAAATCTTTACAGAAGCAGACTGTCACATCTCTCTCCCACAGGGCAGCTGGTGGGTTTGAACTGCTGACTTTTTGGTTAACAGCCAAGCACTTAACTTATTTAACGAACCAACTAACCCATTGCCATCTATGTCAAAACTCTTCAAAGGGCAGCAACACTCATGCAAATGTTGTTACCTTCGACTTCTAGTAAGTGGAAGAAATCAAATGATTCCAAGGAAGGTAACTATATGATAGTCAAGATTTGAAAATGTTTCTTGCCTGCTTTTGAGAATTTCAAACAATGAAAACAATTTCTCTCGTGAGAGCATGCTTATTTCTTCTTTTAGCTCAAGAAAAGGCAAAAACCCTACTGAATTTCCACAGTTCTAAAAGATCCTTTGAATTTTAAAGTTTTAATCTCTGGTCTCCCAGCATCCTCTCTTGACCTTCATCTTCACCTAATTAAGCATCCACATCAGAGCTCAGCTCAGAAATCATTTCCTCTAAGAACTTCTCCCTAAAGCCCCAAATAGAGCCAGATCCTCCAGGATTTCTCTCCTTTCATTGCCTTCCATCCTTCCTAGCACTTATTGCAATTATAATTAAACAATTTTACAATAAGCTAAATAATTATAAAATTATTTTTAATATCTGCTTCTTCTGTTAGGGTGTAAACTCCATGAGAGCAGATAATCTGACTGTTGTGTTCCTCACAGTACTGTTCCATGTGATGTCCCTAGAGCCCAGCACAGTCCACTGCTTGTAATAAGTGCTTAATAAATATTTGTTGAATGAATAGTGTGGTAGAAAGAATAATAATCTCCCAAAGATATCCGTATCCTAATTCCCAGAGTCTGTGAATATTGCAGGTGTGATTAAATTCAGGATCTTTAGATTGGGAGATTATCCTGGATTATTCATGTGTGCCCAATGTAAGCACAAGGGTCCTTATAGGAGAAAAGCAGTAGAGTCAGAAAAGAGACGGAAACGTGACAATGGAAGCAGAGGTCAGAGTGATGCGGCCACCAGCCAATGAATGTGTGCCGCCTGTAGAAACTGGAAGAGACAAAGAATGGATTCTCCCCTCGAGCCCCCAGAAGGAACTGGCCCTGCTGATGCCTTGGCTTAGCCCCGTAAGATTCATTTCAGACTTCTGACCTTCAGAACTATAAGAAAATAAATTTGTATTGTTTTTAGGCCACTAAACTTGTGGCAATTTTTTATAGCAGCAATAGGAAACCAATACAAAAAGGGTGATTAATTATGTTACATTGAGCAAATGGCATAATAGCAAAAAATTACAATACAGTCATGCATTGCTTAATGTCCATGATAAGTGCTATGAAATAGGATGTATGTGATTTGGACATTGTACGAGCACCGTATTATACAGAGGCAGTCCCCAGATTACAAACAAGTTTCATTCCTATATCTGTCTTTAAGTCAAATTTGTATGTAAATTGGAAGTTAGATATGGTTTGTATCTAACGTCAGTTAGTCAAATGTTTGTCTTAGTATATAATGTACATTTCTATGCATCAAAAACATTAAAGAAACACTTCCAGATACACTAAAACATCTTTAACATAATAATAATAATAATGTTTTGATGTGCATCGCAAAGTAGTGCCCATTTGTTATTACGAACCATTGTATGTACTTCATATTTTTATTATAACAGGCTTTCCGGAGGCAGGTTCGTAAGTACAGTTTGTACATAAGTCGGATGTTCGTAACCCAGGGATTGCTTGTACTTAGCAAAGCTATATGAGATAGTGTAGTGTACCTATACTGACTAGCCAAGATACTGTACGCAAACAGTACTGCATTTCAGCTAATGCATCTGTCAAGGTATAACCTTACGGGACCACGGACATACATGTGGTCAGACATTGCCCAAACAGGGGTGGCATAGTGCATGACTGTACTATGTTATAAAACAATTACGAATCAAGCTAACGACTCATTGTCTGAGTAACCCAGTTATTGACCAGAAATTATTTGTTTAAAGAGTAGAACCAGAACTAGTAAGACAGTAGAACTGTGCTCCATAGGGTTTTCAGTGTCTTCTTTTTTAGAAGTAGTTCACCAGGCCTTTATTCTGAGGCATTTCTGGGTGGACCCAAACCCTCAACATTTGGTTAACACCAAGCACATTAATCATTTGCAACATTGCATGAATAAGAATAGCGCATGGAGTCTAGCACTGGAGAACTTTTGTGCATGCCCAGATGCTAGAGAAGAAACAGTCAAAATGGAACAAAGGTGTTCATTGTGAAGCCTTGGACAATTCACTTGACGGCACTGAGTGTTGGATTTCTCATCTGTAAAATGTGGCTAAGAATTGTTAGTTTTTTCCTTGCAGGATTTGTACAAAGTTTAGAGGTAAAGTATGTACAATGTCTTTTCCAGAACCTGACACAAAGAACCTCTATTAAAGATGGTGGAGTTGGTATATAGTGATGGAGGTGGTAGTGAGGGCGGTAAAATCAGTTAATAATAATGTCAAGAAAAGGAGCAGAATTAGAATAGTGCTGTTTAAAATAAAGCATTTTTTTAAGATGTTGCCTGGAAAAAAAGAAATAACAACAACAAAAAAAAACCAAACCTGTTGCTGTTGAGTCAATTCCGACTCATAGCGACTTTATAGGACAGAGTAGAACTGCCCCCACAGAGTTTCCAAGGAGCGCCTGGTGGATTCAGACTGCTGACCTTTTGGTTAGCAGCTGTAGCTCTTAACCACTACGCCACCAGAGAGCATAATTAAATGTATTGATGATATTTCTCGCTATACAATTCAGATTTAGCATAGAAGAAGGAAAGAATAAAATTTAGCTAATAGTAACGTATGTATGAAGAAGACACATTCAGTAATAAAATAAGATGCATTCAAAAATAGTGACTTTTTTCTTCTTTCTTTCATTTTTCTTTCTCCCCGCCCCAGGAAGTAGAAAGTGATGTGAACTGACTTCATTTTTTCCATATAACTTAAAGTCATAAATGTCAGTCAGAGCTGGAAAATGTTGGAACTTGAAAAACAAACAGAGCTTTGGTAGAGCTAAATTCTAGGTATTGAAAAATAGCCACTGTAGGATACATTGAAACACAGACATCATAATAGATCAGCACATTCTGCCCCAAGGCCAGACATGCCATTGTTGATAAAAACTCATTAACAGTGGAGCATCTTGCCTTCATCTTCCTACTTCATAGAAATAGCCTTTATAGCCCTTTTTGTATCTTTCTTTTGACTCTTCTAGTCTGTCTTATACTGTAGTTATTTATATACTTGTCTCCTCCATTGGATGGTGAACTGCTTGGAGATGGCCTCTTTCAAAACTTGCTCCATTTTTTAGATCAACTTACGGCACAAAATGGGGTTGTGAAGAACAGCCTTTGCTAATAACCTTCTGGAAAACATCCGGAATAGATCAGTGATCTCTCCCCACCCCTACTCACCCACCATGCCCCGCCATACCTGTGTGCCCTTTGACAATCAAGACCACACATCTGAAATCATCATTCCACTTCCCAGGGGCCTTCTCTTTTGTGGGAACCTGTCACTGCTGTCAAGAGTGTAAAGCGAACAAAAGGCACTTTCCATAATTTTCAAATCTACTGCTGCTATAATTGATAGAGAATTTGGTTACTAAAAATTGTTCACTATAGAAACTCTTGCCTACAGACACTATTTTTCTTTACTTCCTTCCCTCCTAAGTGTACCAGAATTCAATTCTTTAACATCGTAGAACCTGCGACGGCTCGGTCAGTGAGTGTGTCTTGTCCAATTCACCAATTCTCTTAAAATTTCAAGTGAAATTTTGAGCTCCTGAGCATCTTCTGTACACTATGTTCGTAACATGTTTCCCTAGAGTAGTCAATATAATGTCATGTACCGTTGCTGAAGCATTCTAAAGTTTTAGAAATGACAATCTAAATAGTATTCTTTACCACAGAATGGCTCAAAGTCATGAATATGCTACTTTATATTGTGGTTCTCCCACAGAGGGATTTAGTTAATGATTTCCCAAACTTTTTTAACTTTAAAAAAAAAAACTTTTCTAGCGCACCTTTTAACATCTCCCAGATCAGGGTTACAAGCACAAGGTTTGTGCCAAACAGGTCTAAATTGAATCTTATCTGTGCCACTTATTGGCTCTGTGACTTTGAACAAGTTATTTGTCCAGTCTAAGCCTCAGTGTACCTCATCTATAAAATAGGGATAATAGTAACTAATGCAATAGGATTGTGGTGAGGATTAAATGAGATAATGTTGGAAAGTACTTAGTTCCGTGTAAACCAAAAAAAAAACAAAAAAACAAAACCACTGCCATTGAGTTGATTCTGACTCATAGCAACCCTATAGGACAAAGTATAACTGCCCCATAGGGTTTCCAAGGAGCGACTGGTGGATTTGAACTGCGGACCTTTTGTTTAGCAGCCATAGCCCTTAACAACTGCACCAAGTAAATGATAGCTTTTGTTGCTGTTGAATTTATTGTTTTAATAATACATCACAGCTAGAGTCTCACCGTAAATAAAGAATACCAACATCAAACCATAGGCTCTTAGAGTTAGAAAAAATCATGGGTAATTTAGTCACATATCCCAACCGATGCTGGATTCCATCCCTCTAGTCAATGAATTCTGCTCTGGTCCATACAATCAAGGTTAAAACATTTCCAATTACAAGAATTTCCCAGCCCATTCCACTGCTTTCAAGATGAAGCTCAAACTTCTTAGCATGCAACAAGGCTGTTCATGTTCTCATCCCTGTTACTTTTCCAGCCAGCCTCATTTATTTCCATCATCCACATTGTTGGCTCCAGCCATACCAAAGCACTCACAGGTGCCTGAATGAGCAGGACTCTGCTGGCTTCGCACACCCTGCTCCGTCTGTATGAAAAGCCTCTCAACTATCTGTTCTAGGTTGTGTTCTCTGGAAGGCAGAATCCAAGTCAGAGATTAACGTGCAAGAATTTACTATGACGTGCTCAAGGGATTAGCACCTGTGGGGGAAGGAAAAGAAACAGTATTGGGTAGAGGGAGAAGCTGGTCTGTGATGAACCTTCAGAGATGTTCCAGTTGAGGACTGTGGGCCAGATCATTATCCCCCAACACTAACCAGTCATCGGATGTGGGTGGCTCCAGGAAGGTGAATGTCAACATGCGCAAGGTAGCTCTCCTAAGCCACAGTGGGCTGACAGATGCGGTATCTCCCCAGCAGTGGGGAGTAAGTCCTTCAGTCCTGAAGGGGGGTCTGAGTGGCACATCACAGCTTCCACTTCACCAATACCCACCCTCTTTTTGCCTTCTAGTTCCTGCTCATCCTGTCCTTCAAGTCTCAGCATAGATACCTTCTCCTTCTAGGAAGCTTCCTGGGCCTCTCTCCCTCCCCACACATACACCTTGATTCAGCTTCCCTCCTGCATATTAATAAGTGTGCTGAGAGTACCCTGTGCTCACACCTACTGAACCCTTTTCACATCGTATTCGAAACACAGGTTGCTGTCAATCTTCCCTTCCAGGTTATGAAACCCTTGATGAGAAAGATCATGTCCCACTCGCTTTTATCTCCCTAACATAGGCTTCATAACACAACGTAGACACTCAATAAGTATTTGTGGAATGAATGAGTGGAAAGAATGATTGCACAGGGAAATGACTGTGAATAAGTGACTATTTTGTTCTTCTTACATGACCAATTATTTGCCTACTATCATGTTTATATCCTTGGTTACATGATTTTCCACACAAGTGCATGGCTTCTTGACATACAGAAACACTATTCTTCCCTGACTGTCTAATCTTTTGCATTAAATCATCCACGCTCCATGTGAATTTCAAGTGCCATTCCCCTAAGCCTTGGTGAAACCTCATAGGTCATCTTTTCCTTGCTTGTGTTAAAATTTCAGACATCCTTTATTCTTAGAAAACAATGTGACAATGATGGGAAACATGTTGTAGTCCAGAGAGTTGAGGACCAGTCTTTGCTCTGCAAGCAGAGCACGTGGTTAAATTATGCAACTTCTCTGAGCCTCAGTTTTCTCATCTGTAAAATGGTAAAAAAAATAATACTTTCCTCTCAGAATGATTTTCAGAATCACTGAAAAATAGCATACATTTATATAAGCTGATGTTGTAATTATTGTAATCTTTCTAACTGTGTATTGCACACTGTCTTAGTTATCTAGTGCTGCTATAACAGAAATACCACAAGTCGATGGTTTTAATGAAGAGAAGTTTATTTCCTCATAGTCAAAGTAGGCTAAAAGTCCAAATTCAGGGCGTCAGCTCCAGGGGAAGGCTTTTTGTCTCTGTCAGCCTTCTTGTGTTGGTGTTCCCCTAGAGTAGGAGCTTCTCTGCGCAGGGACCCCAGTCCAAAGGACGCACTCTGCCCCCAGCATTGCTTTCTTGATGGTATGAGGTCCCCAACTCTATGCTTGCTTCCCTTTCCTTTTATCTCTTGTAAGATAAAAGGTGGTGCAGGCCACACCCTAGGGAAACTCCCTTTACATTGGATCAGGGATGTGACCTGGGTAAGGGTGGTGTTACAATCCCACCCAAGTCTTCTTTAACATAAAATTACAATCACAAAATGGAGGCCAACCACACAGTTCTGGGAATCATGGCCCAGGCAAATTGATACACACATTTTTGGGGGGACATAATTCAAACCATGACAGTAACATAACCTGAAATTACAATAGCAGTTATAGTTAACACTAATTTCTTGCCTACTATGTGCTAGGCACTATTCTAAGTACTTTACAAGTACTATCTTGTTCAATTCTCACACATACTATTATCATCCCTATTTTATGGACAAGGAAACTGAAGCTCAGGGTGCTTAAGTGACTTGTTGAAGTCTACAATCCTGAAAAAGCCAGAATTTAAATCTGTAAACACTCTAGAGTCCAAGTTCACTTTAAATGGGAAATAACAATGGAGACCATGATTTAGTGATAAATACAACATTTAAAGGGCCTCCATGGAAGATGGAAGTTTCATCCAGAATCAAACCGCTAAATTTATTAGACAACTATCTTCCTTTTGCTTGAGCTCCCATTTGGCTAACGCTTGACAGAGCACAATCCCTACCGGTGCACCCCTTTGATCAAGAAACTGCTAGCAATGAGCGCTTGGCCCTTGGTCTTCCATCATTCAAACTGCTCAGAAACCAGGGTTGAGAACTGCAACTGCCCTGGAGAATGATAGCAGTCAATAGTCACCAAGCATCTCCTCTTATCTGAAGACTTTAGGCTTGCTCTACTTTGAATGAACACTTAAACCATTCTAGACCAAAGTGTTTCAGCGACCCTCCAGGGGTATATGCTACTGTGTATCCTGATTATCGAGGAAAAGGTTGCCCTCTCCCCTTTTGTACATTGCTAAGGCAACATGCCATACTTTCCTTGGCCATTTTCCAAGTTCTTAAGTAAAAAAATCCAATATACGTATGGTTCTTTGGACCATAATAAGACCCAGGCTGAGGGCTTATATCTCTATGAGCCTGTACAGTGGGTTTCTTGTGAAGATATTATATATCAGACTCTGGATAGGATTTGAAGCTGGAATAAGGAAACATGATAACCCAAGGAAGAAAGTAATAAGAATTTGAAAAGATTTGACCATAACAAATTGCAGGATCAAATGAATGCCTCCAGAACCAAGCCCCTCATTGTTGGTGGAGAATCTGCTTATGCCTTCATGTGATTGCATTAGCTGAGTCATAGGCGCCATTTTGGCTTCCAACCAGAGAGTTTTATATCCAGCTCACAATCCATTCCCGAACTTCCCAACCACTCATTAGAATAGCATTCTCCATTCTCAAGTTTTAATTTTTAAGAAGATGGAAGAGTCACCCTCATACTTTAGAAACAAAGACTTAACATAAAATTGCCAACAATGAAAAGATTACCAAGGAGAGGATTGTTTTCATTTTTGCATTGCTTGAGATTTTCCCCCTGCGTTTGTCATTAAGACAAATTAACCTTTTCAAATGTTTTTGAGTCCCTACATCAATTTTCTTCTGGGGGAAGAAAAAAGTAGGACTTTATCTAGATTCTCTTTCTTATATTGTTATGAGTGCATTTTTAATTAGCAACGATGGGAAAAAGTGGTGTTTGATCTTTTCTCAATTTTAACTTTCTTAACTTTCATTTGTCACCAAATGTGATACACTCCATAGCCAACAACTGCCTTTGGAATAAAGACCAAACCTTTATCATAATGACATTCAAGACCTTCCACTCTTCAACCGACCTGCTTTCCCCGGCTTCTCTCCTCTGCTTCCCATCATGTAGCCAGAAAGCCTGAATTATTCACTTCATTGTTGCCCAACTGTTGCAGCTCCAAACCCTTACTTGTGATGTCTCCTCTCCCTAAAATATTCTTTCCCTTCCAACTACTTCTAACTGTTGAAATTTTAGTTCTTTGAAAGCTTAGCGTAGGAGTTTCTTCCTCCCAAAGCCTCCTCCATTTTCTCTCTCCTGTTTTTCCCAATAGGGCTTTCCTTTTCTCTGTATTTTTTACAGACCCTTGGTGGTGCAGTGGTTTAAGAACTTGGCTGCTCACCAAAAGGTCGGCAGTTTGAATCCACCAGCCACTCCTTGGAAACCCTATGGGGCAGTTCTACTCTGCCCTATAGGGTCACTATGAGTCAGAATTTACTTGATGGCAATGGGTTAATGGGAATATTCTTTACGTTTCTTATTTTAATAAACTCACATATGTACATTTTTTATTTTCCCACTAAATGTTAAGCTCTTTACAGGTGAGAATGGTAGCAGTTACAGTTGATTCTCATGATTCACATATTCCATATTTGCGAATTCATCTAGTTGCTAAAATGTATTGGTGACTCCAAAATCAATACTCATGG
This sequence comes from Trichechus manatus latirostris, assembly GCF_000243295.1. Lineage (NCBI taxonomy): Eukaryota > Metazoa > Chordata > Mammalia > Sirenia > Trichechidae > Trichechus > Trichechus manatus. Next base: position 1,516,755 of record NW_004444073.1, read on the forward strand.
CACTTTTATGGTCATCTGCAGACATGCACAAAATGGAGAAAATTTTGAGTCACCCAATGTGCACATTTCCAGCGGAGGCTGAGCAAGGTGACACTCTGCCTTTTTATTACAACTCTCATACTGTAAAAAAGTGCCCTTTCTGCAAGTCTACTAGCACCACATTTTTCACATTTTTGTACTTTTTGTTGATGATTTCACTGGTCCCCAGATACAGTGCTGGTATTGTCTACTGTTCCTAAGTACAAGATGGCTGTGATATGCTTTACAGAGAAAATATGTATGTTAGATAGCTTCATTCAGGTGTAAGTTACTGTGCTGTTGGCTGTGAGTTCAACGTTCATGAACCAATAATATGGTACATCCAGAAAAAGGAAAATGAAATTCATTAATTTGTACGTTAGGCCACTCTGGAAAGTGCTAAAGTAATAACTGTAGTGTGTGATGAAGCTCAGGAAAAGTGGCTAAATTTGTGGCTTCATGAGATGATGATCAAGAAAAAAAAGTGTAGTGGACAGCATTGTTGTGAGGCTGAAAGCCAAAGAAATTTAGCATCACATTTTCCATGGTCAGGAGAACGTTAAACGTTCTTGGCCAGTATTTTATTTTCAGAAATACTGCATGTACTTAATTATTTGTAAGAAATACAAAATGAACATAACAACATCAAACAATGAGAATTTACTGTACATGTGCACTGAGTGGAGGAAAAAAGTTTTGGGCGTCTTTAGTATTATCATCTTCTGATCCCTCCTTCAAACATAGTAACACAGTAGTCTTCGGAGTTTCCTAACTATGTTGTCGATGTTATTAGCTGCCATCATGACGAGCCCATGCACAATGAAAAGAAATGCTGCCTGGTCCTGTGCCATCCCCATGATCGGTTGTGAATCAGACCATGGTGATCCATGTCGTTTTCACTGGCTGATTTTTGAAAGTAGATGGCCAGGCCTTTCTTCTTAGTCTCTTAGTCTGGGAGCTCTGCTGAAACCTGTTCAGCATCATAGTAACACCCAAGCCTCCACGGACAGAGAGGTGGTGGTTGTGCATGAGATGTGTTGGCCAGGAATTGAACCCAAGTATCCTGCATGAAAAGCAAGAATTCTACCACTGAACCACCACTGCCCCCATTTCATACCTATAATTATTGATAATCATTAGCTAACTCTTTATACTTGTGCTGCAAACTTGGCAGATGCACTTAGATGCTCTAGAAATGGTTTAACGAGAACAGTGGACAGTTAACCAAGAGAAGAGAAGGTGAGTGAGAGACGGAGTGTTTTCATGGACAGAAGTTGTCACCTGTTCTTCAGGTCCATCTATGACCTGCTGCTGCTACAGCATGAAACGCTGAAGGTGGCTGGTAACAGTTTCCTGCTGGTGACAACTCTTAGGATACAGTACAAGCTGCTTAGGGAGATCTGTGTAGCATAGCAGTTAGGAAGGTAGAAGTTCACATTGTGTCTCTGCCGGACACTAGCTATGTAATTTGGGGCCAGTGTTTTCACTTTTCTGCATCTTAATTTTCTCCTCTGTCAAATGGTCCTACCCTTAAGACTGTTGTGGAGATTAAATAGAAAAAAGTTTATAAAGCACTTAGCATAGTGTCTGGCAGAGTAAAGCCCTTAATGAAGGTAGTTATTAGCATGAAATTGCCTTCTTATGAATTATTTTATTACAAATTTGTGAAATAATTCTTTATTGCAAACTTAACCTGTTGTCGTCGAGTTTGATTGCAAACTTAAGGACTTTTAAAATCCTAACATTAGAATAGGCATAGAAAGAAAAGATGGGACGAAGTTGTAATATTGTCTAACTCTGCTTTTGTAGGTGGCATGGGAATTGACACTAAAGAAGGCAAGACACATTGTCGGGAAATCCCAGACTCTGGTAAGCAATCGGCGGGTGGAATGCCAGCCTTTTCCTCGGGCTGCCCACCTCTCACTGGGCCCATTCTCACACTCCAAAGGCCAAGGGCCGCGCCTGATAGAGGACCACAACGTGCCTTGTTGCATTTGGATTGAAGTAGTAACGTGAGATCCCTCCCCCTTTTTTGTCCTGCCTTCTCTCTGTAGCAGGGTCTCTCAACCTCAGCACTATTGACACTTCGGGCTGGATAATTATCTGATGTGGGGGCTATTCTGTGAATTTGTAGGATGTTTAGCAGCATCCCTTGTTTCTACCCATTACATGCCAGTAGCTCCACGCACCCCATCCCCAAACAACCACAAATGTCTCCTGATGCTGTCAAATGTCCCAATGGGACAAAATCATCCTGGGTTGAGAACCGCTGCTCTCCAGGAAACCATTTTAGAGGAGGCCACATTCTTCTGCTCCTCCACTTCCTAGAAATGTGACCTGAAGCAAGGTGCTCAACCTCCCCGAGCCTCGGCTTTCTGTTCTATAAAAAGGGAACGATGACAGTGCCTTGCTCACTGCACTGATGTGAGGATCTATAGAGATAATGTGTGCAAAGCACCTGGTATCATACCTGGGACTCACTAAGTGCTCAGTAAATGTCAGTTAAAACATCACCATTGATTGGAATGATTTGGAAGAGGATAGCAAGATGGGTTGCACTTGAAGAAAGTAATCAAAGTTACTGAACTGTATATGTAGAAATTGTTGAGTTGGCGTATGCTTTGTTATATATATTTTCACCACAATAAAAACGAAAAAAAAGCCACCATTATTATTCCTCTCCTCTCCTTTGTCTTGTCTGTAATGATAATTTTATTCAACAGATACGATGTTTAAAATCAAACCAAACCCACTGCTGCCGAGCCAACTCTGAATAGAACTTGTCCCATAGGGTTTCCAAAGCTGTAAATCTTTATGGAAGCAGACTGCTGTATCTTTCTCCTGCGGAGCAGTGGTGGGTTCCAACAGCCAACCTTTAGGCCAGCAGCTGAGCGCTTAACCGCTGCACCATCTGGGCTTCTCCAAATAAATGATCACAGAGTCAAGTATTTACTTAGATCCTACTGCAAATCAGCCCCAACCGAAAAGGAATCAGAAACGTAGACCTTTAAAGAACAACATCATCCTTGATGGATGCTAAAGATCCTGCCAGGAAGGAAGCATTTGTCGGAGCTGAGAGGGCATAAACCTTGTCCTTGGGTTCTCCCGGCTGGCCTAGCTCCTCACTCATCTTGATGCAATGCATGTACAGTAGTATTGATTTGGAAACAAAGAAACAGAGGGGAGAAAATTCCTTCATTGCTAGGGTTGTCCAATAAAATGTCCATACAAATGTAAGATGCCCAGTTAAATTTGAAGTTCAAATAAACAATGAATAATTTTTTAGTACACATATGTCCAGTGCAATAGTTTATCTAGGAACCCTACTCATGGGGGACACAGGGATTTTGATCTATAAGAAGATACAAGTAGAATGGCAATGTGCTGCACATTTCTGAACATCAATCAATCGATCACAATGTCTGCATCACCAATTGTTATTTAATTCAGTAAACAAGTAAAGGCCAACAGGAGCCAGTTCAGCCAATCTCCTGAAGTCATTGAACAAGAAATGAAAACGCCACATGAAACCCTTGTCCACCACCTTCAGAGCTCTGAGCAGAAATGAAAAATAACACAATTCTTCTTTTATTCTTCTCAGCGTGTGTCTAAACACCTGTTCTCGGGACATTGTTTACTTCACTAGCATGAACTGCCTTGGCGTTAACTCAAAAGCGAATTAGGATTTTACAATTTTTCGTTTCTGTCACCAGCATTACAAGCTTAATTCACAGGGCAGGATTCCAATAATTCCTTGAGAGAAGCCCCTCCCCTCAAAAGAATCTTACCCAACAATTCAACAATAAAAAAAACTCCTCAAAAACCTCCCCTGATTTATTTACTTTCCAGATTAAAGCTATCAAGGGAAAAAATAATCAGAAAATGCAAATAAGTGTCTCTGAAAAATGCTCAGAGAATACTGACTGCAATTAATTCCATTGTGATGGCTGAGGGAATTGCAGACCCAGGCAGAACTCAAAAAGATACACATTTTTTTTCCAGTTGCCATCAAGTTGAATTTGACTCATGGCGACCACATATGTGTCAGAGTAGAACTATGCTCCATAGGGTTTTCAATGGCCGATTTTTTTTTTCAGAAGTAGATCACCAGGCCTTTCTTCCGAGGTGCCTCTGGGTGGACTCAAACCAACAAGTTAACTGTTTATACCACCCGGACTCCAAGAAGCACATACTAGGTTGCATATTATTTCAACACAAGCTGTCAGACTTGGAGAATCCAGACTAGGGAAAGTTATGCATCATCAAAGGGAATCAAATGTTCAAAAGAAGAGCTAGGTTTCAATGAGGCCATGAGAGTGTTTTCACAAAGACTTTCAATGGGTCTGGCACAGCGCGGAGCATCTAAGGGTTTAGAGTACCTGAGTTATGGGATCATTTTATTTAATTCTCACAAAAACTCTCTACAAAGTACATGCAGTATTTTGTTATCAACTCCATCTTACAGAAGACAGGACTGAGGTTACGTCATTTTCCCATTTCCACAGCTAGTCAGTTAGAAGCCTGTCATTTAGATCCAGATCTAGCTGTTTCCCATGTTTCATACTCTTTCCATTGTTAATAGCTCAGTGCTAAGCTTCAGGGAGCGCCATTCACATCATAGGCTCTGTGGATATTGGAATCATGCAGTACACAACCTGTGCAGCTGTGCATGACAGCCCTGATCTCAAATCTGCCTGCTCAATAAAATCATCTGGGGAATCTTTAAAAATTGCTCATGTGCAGGTGCCACCCCAGGCCAATTAAATCCAGGTAATACTAATACGTCGTCCTGGGTGGTGCAAACGGTTAACACACTTGGCTAACAGAAAGCTGGAAGTTTAAGTCCACCCAAAGACACCTTGGAAGAAAGGTCTGGTGATCTACTTCCCAAAAGATCAGTCATTGAAAACCCCATGGAGCACAGTTCTACTCTGAAACCCATGGGGTCAGCAGGATTCAGAGTCGACATGACAGCACCTGGTTGGTTGTTGGTTTGTTTTTAATACTAACACATGGTTAGGGTTGAAGAGTACTTCACCATGCAGAAATTCAACTTCAGGTTAGATGTGTACAGAAGAGTGGTTACCCTCCCCATTAACTTTCCATTTACCCCACTCACCTCTTTTTCTTTATTCGAGTCCTGCTTTTTGTTCTATATTCATTTAACATGCTGGTGTGTGAAGACACTCAGAGATGGTAAATAGATTGCAAACTGAAGATGCTGCCTGACTGCTGTCCCCAGAGACAGTCAAATTTGAGACTTTCATTTGAGATGGGTTAGATGCAGCCAGATGCAATACTTTCAATCTATTGCTGAGTTAATAACAGGGCACATTTTGGCTCTGTTTAGCAAAGTTCAAACGGAAAGAATGGGGCTAGCAAACAGACAGGGAAAGGCTTCTGCAATGCTGCTGTGTTCATCTCTGTCCTCTTTTGCAAGCAAATTGTTAGAAGAAGATGGTTTTTCTCTGTATTGCCTGGTGAAAAGACCAGATCATCAAAACTTCATCTGAAACAGGAGGAGTTTGTGAGTGGGGAGGGAGTGCCTGGGTAAGCTGCATCGTCCATTGCCCATCTCCTTGCCCCAATTACTGCACAATGATTGTCAAAGGCAGCTGCAGCCTTCTGGCTGAATTTTGACAGTTAACAGCTGTACAATCATAAAATTTTATTCTATTGTACCTCTTGTGTAGTAATTATAAGGTTATCCGCATGATTTTTTTTTTAATGTATTAGTTATCATCAGTGTTAAAACTGACTTTGCCTTTAGGTTAATTATACCAGGGCCTTCAGACTAAAGTAAACATTTCTAAAAAGTTGCTTAAAGTTCAAATGGAACCTGACTTCTGACTCCAGGTCTCAGAAAGTGTCTATACTTCCAAACTACTACCAATGTTGTGGTATAATTTCATGCTGGTGTTTGTTCTACAAGGTGTCTAGAGTCCTGGGTCTCAATCAGTTACTGAGTCTCTGGAATCAACTTCTAATCACACCTTCTTTTTTACCATTCTTCCCCAATTTACTCCAGGGATTCTAACTAGTGCTAATTTTGTCCCCCAGGGGACATTTGGCAATGCCTGGAGACATTTCTGTGCTGCAGACATCTAGTGGGTTGAGGCCAGGGATGCCGCTCAGCATCCCACATTACACAGGGGAGCCCCCACAACAAATGACTCATGGCTACGCTATGCGTGCTTAGTAGAACAGCGCTCCATAGGGTTTTCAAGGCCATGACCTTTAGGAAGCAGATCATCAGGGCTTTCTTCCAAGGCACCGCTGGGTGAGTTCAAAACACCAGTCTTTCGTATAGTAGTCGAGTGCTTCACCGTTTACACTACCCAGGAATGCCTAACAAAGACTTATCCAGCCCCAAATGTCAATAGTGCTGAGGTTAGAAACCCTGCAATTGGGCCTCAGAGTTTCTGTCTGCTAAGGGGTCTGTCTGCCCCGTCTCACTGCTACAGGCCATCCTCTTACCCACAGACCTAACTTTCTGAAATACAAATGTGATTCCTCTGCTTGACACCTTCAAGGATGCCCACCATCCTCAGGATAACATGTAGTGCAGCATTCTAGGCTTGTTGTAACAGTTCCTTCCTTCCACGATCCACTACATTCCCATGGTTCCATAGCCCCAGCCAGGAAGTGTTTGGAGGTCCCCTAAGACAACACACCTCACACCTCCACAGCACTGCAAGGGCACTCCCTCTGCCTGGAGCCATGCTTCTCCAAACAACCGAGGGATCTTGTTAAAATGCAGATTGTGATTCAGTAGGTCTGGGGTGAGACCTGAGACTCTGCATTTCTAACAAGCTCCCATGCATCCACGCTCCTCGTCTATAGGTGGCACTTTGAATGGCTGGGACCTAGACAGTGGTTCTCAAACCTTAGCTGGAGCCCCAGAGTTTTTGATTCAGTAGATCTGGGGTGGGACCCAAGAATGTGCATTTCTAACAAGTCTATGGACTGCACTTTGAGGAGCAAAGCCTCAGAGCATCTTTCTCTTCCATCCCTCCTGGTTTGCTCCTGGGTCATCACCTGTATCCTCCTTTGGGTTTGTAGAGAACCTTGCAAATCCCTGGACCACTGCAGACATCACCAGATGTGCTCAGAGAGGAGATGCCCACCTAGACCCCACCCCACCCCCCACTATACTGTAAGCTCTGAGGATGTCCTTTTCTGTCTCCATGCCTTGCAATATGGATGGGGGAGCTATTCAAGATTGTTCCTCTAACCCTAGAAAGCTGAACAAACACCCATCACCAAGATCCTTAAATACCTTGCTTATATTCTAAAAAGGTTGCTGAGTCTCCTTTGCCAGGGTCAAAACATTGCCAATGCCCATAATTTACCTCATAGTGACTCTTTTGGCTGGCTGGTACAGACTGCATCTTTCCTTTCATTGATAGGTGCTGGTTCCTAACTTTTCCTACCCTGTTGTCTTCTTTTTTGTTCATTTGAGGAAGACATCATGGAAACCACAATCTTCCTAAAAGCACTGTTAAGTGGAAAACTAGAGTTTTTATCAAACATCTGGAGTTTTAGGGAAACCATTGTCTAAAACCCCTTTGTTCCTAAAGCTTGAGGTGTTTGTTGGCACATCTTTTCTACTCCCCTAGGGAAGGGGCCTTCCTTCTTTCCAAACCTCTGATATGTCTCTTCCTTTAGTCTTTATTTTGCCTCATAATAGGATGGAATTGTTTTACTTGAAAATATTATTTTGTCCAAACCCTTTTTCAATGCATTTGGGTACAATGAGAGAGAGAAGTGTTGGTATCAGAGTAGAATGGACCAAGGTGGATCAGACCCATTTGGGAAGAGACGGAAAGCGAGGGCTGCCTTGACGGTGGGAATAGCTGCCTGGGTGAAGAAGAAGGGGCAGGGGAGGAACCTGCAAGGCTGAGGAACCAGCAGGAACAAAGGCGTTGGATAAATACAGAATATGGGGACAGGAGCCAGAAGTAAATTTAGATAAATAAAATGGGGCCAGATTCTGGAGGACCAAGGTCCAGAAATCTAGACTACAGTGCCAACAGAAGAGAAAGGACCCCTAGAAGTTGGGGAAACATTCCTTGAACTAATCAACTGTTATCTTTTCTCTCTCTCTCTCTTTCTCTCCAGAAATATCCTAGAAGTAATTCCAGTATTTGTTCACTTCCGTTTTTGGCCAAGATCTGCCAGGAAATTAAATCGTATGTATGCTATTTCTACCTTCCTGAGTGAAGCATGTGATAGTATCTTTGGTGCTTACTGTTTTCTAATGACTAACTAACATGATCTTCAAATTTAAAAGGTATCTTCCTGAAGGTAAAACTATTTCTTGCTCAAAACATAGCTTGTACAGAAGCTAGAAGAGAAATTATCTCTGACCAAATCACTTTGCAAATATATTGAATACCAGTATCTTTGAACCTCAAAGTCTGATTTATGTCCCAAGCTAGAATGTAGAATGCCATGATACATCCTTAGCAGGATGTGGGCACTCATCTGAGCAGACCCAGAAACAGCCCTTCCTTTTCATTTAAGATACAGACAAGGTCAAAAACTGGTCATGGCATGGACTCTTTGACCAACTTTGGTGCAAGGCACTCATGAAGCTGGAAAGGGATCGTCTTGTCACTGATCCGGTCAGACATACATGAGCAGAGTTTCCAATACAGAGACACTGTCAAGAATTCCCAGCTCTTCTGTCTCAGTTTAAAATCCCGTATTCCAGCTCCGTATTGAGTCTGGGGCTCTGCTAAATGTGATAACAATTGCTGTTCAAAACTTTAAGGAGTGGAACAGTGTCCTGAGAGGGGCACTGGACTAAAAAGCAAAATAGTTCAGGTTCTACCTTCTACTGGGGAAAAAAAACAAAACATCAAACTAGTTGCCATCTAGTCAATTCTGACCAACAGTGACCTAATGTGTTTCAGAGTAGAACTGTTCTCCATAGGGTTTCCCATGGCTGATCCTTCTGAAGTAGATCGCTAGGCCTTTCTTCTGAAGTGCATCTGGGTGGATTTGAACCCCCAACCTTTCTGTTGGTAAACGAGCACTCAACTGTTTGCACCACCCAGTGACTCCATATTTTCCACTGAGTTACTTCCAATATGATTGCTGCTAGTACTGCAACCAGGTAAAATATTGAGACTGTACTATGTGCAAGATGCCAACCTTCCCATTCATTGCCTCACAACTCCGTGAGGTGGGGATAATTATTTCCATTTCACAAAGAAAGAAATTGAGTCTTAGAGAAGTAACTTACCCAAGGCCACCAAGGACCCCAGATACGCCCCCAGTCTATTTGACTCCACATGTTCTTTGGGAACATCCATATTTTTGACTTCTCTGAAATGCTGCCTCCTGAGCAGACTTTAAGAACTTGAGCCACTTAATGCCTCTGAGGCTCAGTGTCCCTATATCTAAAATGAAGATATTGACTAAATTCTGGCCACATATTAGAACCTTCTGGGACATTTTTAAAATGCAGATTCCTCAGCCCATACCTGGTGGCAGAGTGCCACATTTTCCAGAAACTTCTTATGCCATTGGACTCCATACCTGGACTTCTGATTGTCTAGGCTCTCCACAGTACTCACCTTCCTGTTAGGGGCCAAACAATGGACGCCACATGTACAGGTGATGCTTCAGTGCTCTTTAGCTGTGAGACATTCATTTAGGCCACATCAGCTGTGCTGACCCTTGTATCTTTCACTCTTGCTCCCCCGCAGGCAGCTCCTATTACTTCAGCCCACTCTAGTCCAGCCTCACTCTCACGGTGGGGGTTAGACAGAAGAAGGCTCAGAGGTGGGAATCAGGCTGCATATCTGGGCTGAGAGACGCCTCTCTCAAATTACTCCATCGTTCATCTCATGAGCTTCATGGGTGCTTGAATCCATTGAACTTCTCCAGTCTGTTTTGAAAATGTCTGTGGGGAGAAGGAGGAGGCTATGATTCTGATCCATGTTCAGAGCCTCTATAGGATCCAGGAGATTAAAACTTTCCCTGGTTCATCTGCTTGCATCAGGCCCTGCAAGCCAGCTATGCAACGTACTGGCCTGAGTCCCAGAAGAAACACCCCTTTTTCATGAGTGGAGATGGGAACCAAAGGACATCAGGACTTGGGGAGTGGAGTGGAAACATCACACAGGAAGGAGGTGCTGGGAGGCTAAAGTGCAGCCAGCTCTCCAGCCCTTATTCTGTCATGCCTAGCTCCCACTGAATTGAGACCCCTGTCCCCTGTGAAGGCATAGTGGCCACCCTCCGCCTCCTTACTGAAAGCATCATTGCATTTGCTGTGTCAGTCATGGTCCAGAATAACCTAACAAAGCCAAAGTGACAACCCTCCAATAGAACCACCTTTGAAAAATTGAATTCAGGAGCACCTGTGGCCAGGGATTTTCCTGGCCCAATTTAAAATAGAAATTAGTCTTTCACAAAAAAGCAAAAGCAGTGTGCTGTTCTTCTTTCTAAAAATCATCGTGCTCTGAGTATAATTTGCACCAGGTTACACTTCGTTCAGTGCTTTATGGTTTACAAATCACGTTCAAATGCAGCCTCATTTATTCTTCAAAACAACCTGTGACTCAGTAACAAAAATGATAACTAGAACTGTTTTATTATTATTATTATTAATTACTTTATCTTAACAACCTTATAAGACAGGCACCATTATTATGCTCTTTCTAAAGAAGTAAGGTAATTTTCCCAAGGACACAGAGGAAGTAATGGGTAAATCTGGCATTTGAACCCGGCGGCAAGTTCCAAAGGCCAGACTCATAGCCGCTACATTGACTGCCCCTCAACTCCTAGTCCCACTTTTGAGATGAGCAGGTAGGTTCTAGCACCTTAATGCTTGACCCGTTAGCACACAGCCAGCCGGTGGTAGAGACAAGACCCCGTGTCTTTTGTTGCATAATCCTATGATAAAAAGCCCTCTATGAGGAGTACCCTCTTCCCTGTCCCTCCCCCCTGCCTCCCATCTCATTTGGTTTGACACCATCAAAATTCATTTGAGGTGTCCCCACTCCTGGGAAGTGTCCCAGACTAACTTCAGGCACTTGGCTAGGCTCCTCGGTCCTCCTAGATCACCTGCTCCTGCTCCTCATCACCCTCTTCTTCCATTGCTGTACCCTGTCAGTCTCCCACAGCAACTCTAAGCTTCTGGAGAGAAGGGATACCATTCCTTGCTGAAATTTTTTCCCTGGCACCTACCACGGTGCTTAGCATTAGTAGGAACTCAATGAAGAAAACAAGGGCAATAGCAAAGAAATGTACTACACAAGCAGGAAAGAAGAAAGTGTAAGATACCAGGCTACTGTGATAGAGCAGTCAAGCTTTTTTGGTTGGGTTTGGTTTGGTTTTGATCAGAATTCACAGTGTCTACATACTGTGTATGTTTTATTGTAACTGTGGTAAGTCAGAAGTGTCCACTCTTTTAATAAGCCATTCTTTTTATTTAATTTCTACGTACAAAAACCCACATAGATCTCTTTCACATAAACACGTACAGACTATCATGTTGTTGTTGTTAGTTGCCATCGGGTAGGCTGTGATCCACGCCAACCCCATGTACAACTGAATGAAACGTTGCCCAGTGCTGACAATCATCACAATTGTCGGCATACCCGTGTCCACTGTTGAGGCTACTGTGTATTTTGAGTGTCTTCCAATCTGGGAGACTCATCTTCTGACACTATATCAAAAAATATTCTGTTGTGACACACAAGGTTTTCTTTGGCAAATTTTCTGAAGTAGATCACCAGGCCTTTCTTCCTAGACTTAGTCTGGAAGCCCCTCTGAAACTTGTCCACCATAGGTGACCCTCCTGGTATTTGAAATACCAGTGGCATAGCTCCTGGCATCACAGCCACACTCAAGCCGCCAGTATGACAACCTGACAGACGGGTGGTGGCAGACTATCAAACTATCATATGTTATTTGTGCTTTTACTTCATCATTATTTTCTTATCCTTTTACTTTTTTTTTTTTTTTTTTGACTTTTTGGGGGTTTTTTTGAGTTTTTTTTTTAATTGTACTTCAGGTGAAGGTTTACAAAACAAATAGTTTCCCATTAAACAGTAGTATACCTATTGTTTTATGACATTGGTTAACAACCCCACAACATGTCAACCCTCTCTCCCTTCTTGACCTTTTTTTTTTTATTTTTTGGTGAAAATATACATAGCCAAAGATAAACCATTTCAAAAATTTCTACATGCACAGTTCAGTGACATCGACTATGCTCTTCCAGTTGTGCTGCTATTCTCACTTTAGATGAAGGTTTACAGAACAAAATAGTTTCTCATTAAATATTTAGTACACATGTTGCCCTATGACAATGGTTAACAACCCCACTACACATCAACACTGTCCTAACTCAACCTTGGGTTCCCTATCACCAGCTTTCCTGTCCCCTTCTGCCTTCTAGTCCTTGTGCCTGGACTGCTGTGCCTCATTAGTCCCGTTTTGTTTTATGGTGCTGTCCAGTCCCTGGCTGAATGGTATTCTTGTCCTTTTTTGCTTGCCTTCCTTCCCCATGCCCTCCTCCGTCCACCCACATTGTCCATGCCCCCACCACCAAGGTGAGCATGTCAACATGCTGGAGTATATCCTTCCATGGTGTTCTCTGTCCTCATATCGTCTTACAGAGATGTATAAACACATCTATGTGCAAACGCAACAAGTCTGTTCCCAGCTCTCAAGTGCTGCCTGGGTCTCCAATACGAGGCAGAGACACATGGAAGCTTTATCCTCATCTTTTTTTCTTTTATCATAATGCTCTGGTTTCATGAAATAATTTTAAGGGAATTGAACTTGAACAACTCAATATTATGTAATAAATAACATTTAGCTGCTGTCATAAGTACTCACTGGATCAAGCCTCCTCATCTGACATCTGGCGACAGTCAGTAATACAGAAGTAGTAGTGAGATGGGGATTAGTTGCAACAGCCGTACAATAATTGGATCGAACATTGTGAGCTGGAAATCTGAAAGTCTAAAGAGGGTCCATAGGATGAATTTTGGATGTATCCAGAAACTAACATCTGAAAATGTCATCAAAGTAGACACCTGACTCCTGTTGCCCAATTCTAGGAACCACCGTTGGGATAATTGTTCTCACTGCACACAATAATAATAATAATCAGTTGTCATCAAGACAACTCCAACTCATGGCTGCCCCATGTGTGTCAAAGTAGAACTGTGCTCCATAGGTTTCCAATGGCTGATTTTTCAGAAGTAGATCACCAGGCCTTTATTCTGAGGCACCCCTGGGTAAACTCAAACCATCAACCTTTCAGTTAGTAGCCAAGCATATTAAGCATTTGTACCACCAAGGGACTCCAATAACAATAATCCAAACCAAACCCCCTGCCATCGAGTCGGTTCCAACTCCTAGTGACCCTTTAGGACAAAGTAGAACTGCCCCATAGAGTTTCTAAGGAGCGCCTGGTGGAGTCAAACCACCAACCTTTTGGTTAGCAGCCATAGCTCTCAACCACTACACCACCAGGGTTTCCAGATAACAATAATAGCTAATGTTTACTTTTTAGTACTCTATGCTTGCCACAGTTCTTCATACTTTACATGTATCAATTCATTTAGTCTTTCCAACAGCCCTAGGAAGTATGGACTAAGATTGACCTCATTTTTCAAATGAGAAAACGGAGGCACAGAAAGATAAAATTATTTTCCTTCGGTTACAGAGCTAGTAGATAGCCACCTTGAGATTCAAACCCAGAGAGTATAATTTCAGAACCCAGAGCTATATTATGGGGCTTCCCACGGGCTTTTCCTTCCTACTAGGATGCCCTACTCTGTCCTATAGGGTCACTATGAGTCGGAATCGACTCAACGGCAACGGGTTTGTTTGTCTGTTTTTATTTTTTGGTTTTTTGGTTTTAGGATGCCCTTCACCCAATTCCTTGTCTTGAAAATTCTTTCTCATCCTTTAGGTTTCACTTTAAGTTCATCTCCCCCGCCCCATATAGATAGAAATATTTTCCCACTTGGTGCACAATCCATGATACTGTGGTTGTCTGTTGATGCATCATTTTTCCCCACTCATCATTAAACTCCTCAAGCGCAGGGAAGGGATCCTATCTTCTTCCCTCGTATCTAACGTGATGCCTGGCACAGAGCAGGCACTCCAAAAATGCCTGAGAAACAAACAAATAGATGAATGAATGAGTATTTCAGCATAAAATCAGACTCAGATGCTGCTAAGGCTACACAAGGTATCAGACACAATTCTGAGTAAGTTATATTAGTAAAAGTCAACAACGACTTCTCTGAAACATTGGAGCCAGATGTGATTTGGAATTCAGAATTTTTCAGATCTTAGGAAGATAAACGTAATTGTATACGCCATAACTCACCTAACACCCCCAGAAGGGCTTGGGCTAGCACCTCCCAATCAAACTCATTTATATTTCAACAGTGAAATGTGTGGATTTTCATAAGAACTAGGATATAGCTTATGAATTGCCCTACATCAGCTCAGGTCAGGTTTTGCCACCAATTGAATTTTCTGCAAAACTGGGGAGAAAAACAGCTCTTGGTTTTCAGAGTTGTTTGGATTTGGGGATGGTGAATAAGGGATAGTGGACTTTATAAAGCTGCAATTTATGATACTTTGGCTGATCAATCTTCCCTCTCATGTCTAGAATTTATGGTTTTGGTCAGTTGGTTTGAGCGCTTAAAATAAGTGGAAGAAGGTTAATTCAGTGAACTAACTGTCAAGTTTTAGAGATAATTTATTGTTCCTTCAAGGACAAACTTACTCGCAAGATCGCAAAGGTCGGTGGGGATAGCTTTGACATACTAAAATGAGACTTTCACCCAGCACCCTTTCCTGGACTGAAAATATGACCGTTTCAGTCCATGCCATCTCTCTCCCTGTTCTTCCCTTCCCCCACACCACCTTCCTTTTCTCAGCCAGAAAAATAAAATAGTTGACTAAGAGGTCAAATACATACTTCGGAGAACACTGCCTAGTCTCATGGGACATAGCATCTTTAAACTCTTTTCCGAAAACTTTTCTTAAAAGTCACAAAAATAAAAAACAAACCAACAAAATCCATTAACATTGAGTCAGTTCTGACTCATGGCAACTCCATGTGTTACAGAGTAGAACTGCTCCATAAGGTTTTCTTGGCAGTAATCTTTATGGAAGCTGATCTCTAGGCCTGTCTTCCATGGTGCCATTGGGTGGGTTCAAATGGCCAACTTTTAGGTTAGTAGTCAAGCACAAACTGTTTGCGCCACCCAGGGACCTTAACAATTTATGTTAAATGATTTCTCGTCCTTTGGAATCTATTGTAATTGTTAGGTGCCATCGAGTCGGTCCTGACTCATAGCAACCTTATGTATGACAGAAGGAAACACTGCCCAGACCTGCACCTTCCTCACCGTTGTTGCTATGTTTGAGCCCATTGTTGCAGCCACTGTGTCAATCCATCTCGTTCAGGATCTTCCTCTTTTTCGCTGATCCTCTACTTGCCGAGCATGATGTCCTTCTCCAGGGACTAGTCCCTCCTGATAACATGTCCAAAGTATGCAAGACAAAGTCTCACCATCCTTGCTTCCAATGAGCATTCTGGCTGGAATCTAATCAGAGTATTTTGCAAAATTCCCAGCCCCAGAATTACAGAGCAGAATATAGGGTCCTACCATAGGAGGCTAATATAACTTGTATAGTCCCCTTTAGTGTTTTTCCAAAGAGGTCTATAACCTGGACTTTTGGTGTGTTCACCATCCCACATCCCTAAGGTGGGCTCCATGCCGCCCGTTAGGCTTCACACTGGCTCTGGCTGTATTCATTTGCCTAAGGCACTCAGAACTGTGGTGAAGCTCTTGATTTAAAACAACATTTAGTAAAATGTGTGTGTATGTGCCTGTGTCTATTTTGGTCTCGGAAGCAATCAGGTTTAGGATATACCCTATACTGATATGAGCGCAACTGATCGATTGATGACATTACATTGTACTATGGGAGATGATTATATTATACTAGATTACATTATGGACAGTGGTTACGTTATACTAGATTACACTATGGAAGATTGCATTACATTACGGTAGATATAAGGTCATTACGTTACATTACAAAAGGTAAACTGCACTTCCCAAGGCCGTCTGATTTAATTACGTGTAGCTACTCCATGACAGCAACTAGACTAGTGTTTGGTCAAAAAGCTAGGAACCATAGCCTAGCCAAGTTGACACATAAAATTAACCATCACAGGTAAGAATTTGCTTGGTCATCACATCAGGGTCCTTGGTTTCCCAGGCTCATGATTAGGTGTGAAGTTTGCTAGCTAATGACAAGTCAAGATTCTCAGAACTGTTGTTGTTCTTAGGTGCCATTGAGTGGGTTCCAACTCATAACAACCCTATGCAATACAGATCAAAACGCTGTCCAGTCCTGCACCATCCTCACAATCATTGCTATGTTTGAGCCCATTGTTGCAGCCACTGGATCAATCCATCTCATAGAGGGTCTTCCTTTTTTTCGCTGACCCTCTACTTTACTAAGCATGATGTCCTTCTCCAGAGACTGGTCCCTCTTGATAGCGTGCCCAAAGCACATGAGACAAAGCCTCACCACCCTCACTTCTAAGGAGCATTCTGGCTGTACTTCTTCCAAGACAAATTTGTTCGTTCTTCTGGAAGTCCATTGTATATTCAGTATTCTTTGCCAACACCATAATTCAAAGGCATCTGTTCTTCTTCGGTCTTCCTTATTCACTGTGCAGCTTTCGCATGCATATGAGGCGATTGAAAATACCTGTGGCTTGAGTCAGGCGCACCTTAGTCTTCAAAGTGACATCTTTGCTTTTCAATACTTGAAAGAGATCTTTTGCAGCAGATTCGCCCAGTGCAATGCATTGTTTGATTTCTTGACTGCTGCTTCCATGGGTGTTGATTGTGGATCCAAGTAAAATGAAATCCTTGACGACTTCAATCTTTTCGCCATTTGTCATGATTTTCAGAATACATGGTTCAAAATAGTAAAATTTTAAGAAACGATTTCCATGACAGAATGTGTAAAGCAGTTCAAATTTCAACTTGCAGTACTGAGTTCATTGACTAAACAAAACATACAGTCTCCTTATTTCCTGGGAATCTCAACTTCAATATTCCATGGCCTCTATAACTTCAATACAGTTATGTCACCTCCCCGTACGGACCAAGTCAGAGGGAAAACAGCTTGCCTAGATGAAGAGCAGGGATTGGCAAGGTTTGGCTGCGGCTCTTACAGACCACGCAGGCCCTTTGTTTTATCTTTAGAATGGGCATCTGTCACATCAACTCCAAACAGCCATATCTGAAAATGTCTCCATTTGTTCTCACAAACATGGTTTCTTTCTTTTTTTTTCCCCTTAGCTCACTAAGTGTTTGTTTTCTTTCTTTTTTTTTTTTTTTTTTAGAGCTATAAAAAAATCTGTGCCATTCAAAGATTCAGACTCAGACAAATACAGTGTTTTCCCGGTAAGTATCGTTAAAAATAGATAGTTATTCACTAAATATTGCCTAGCTTCCTACAAATTTATTTCCTTTAATAAGAAAAGATTGTATTTCATTTAACTGTGTTAACAGTGGTGTATGAACAATACACCATTTTAGGACATTTAAGAACTTTTTGGCATTATAATAATACAGGAAGCATCAAGGCGAATCTTAGGCCTAGACTGTTTTGTTTCCTGACCCATTCCCAGCTGGAATTCTCCATAGGGACTACAGTTAACTCGAATGGTCTTGTGAATTATTTTGGAAATTCTTAAACCCAAGCCTACTTTAACTTACTTTTTTAAAGTGTGTTCGTGTGTGTGTGTATGTGTGTGTGTGTGTGTGTGTGTGATTTAGAGCAATTAAATGTCAGTGTGTTCTCCATGAATGCAAATAAGCAAATAACATGTCACAAACTCCTGAAAAGTTTGGGTTCTCTCATATATTCTACCTGCAAATGGAGGAACTAAAAACCTTGTTTGACTATCTTGACTCTTACTTCTTTCAAATCGGTTAGGTCAAACATATACTGTAAATTCACATAATTAACCAGTTTGACTGGGGATTTATAAATCATCCAATAAAATGATTAATCATTTGCCCAAATAACCCAGTTGTTTCAGAGCCTGAGAGGATTGACAAGTAATAGTGGAATTTTAGGGAGTCGAGTAGTCCTGCTGTTTGTGGATGTGCACATAGATGCACACATGAATACACGCATACACACAAACAGCCCTGTGCACACACGCACACATGCATACACACATGAGCTCACGTGTGTGACATGCATGTTACATACGTGCATACACGTGTGTGTACATGCATGTACACTTACATACAGGCACACACCCGACGTCACACACACACACACACACACACACACACACATGCTCGCACATTCTACATATACGCACACGCTACCTCCTGTTATTAGACCCTGGTACTATGTTACATTTCCCCTCAGACAGCCTGCCCTACCATCTTAATCTTAATTTTCTTAGTGATCTTTAGCGTTCCTTGACTGTATTTGAATTAAAAACCGCAGATGTCAATACGACTCAGGCAGCTGTGATGGTCCTTCATTGTGGATGCATCAAAGCTGACCTGTGTTCCTCCGCGTATGTCTTCACTTTCAGACACTTCGGGGCTATCACTGGCGAGGGCGAGACTGCAATGACCACAGCAAGACGGCGTACCCGGGCAGAAGGTAACTTACTCCGCCGGCTCTCTGGGTTTGAAATCACCTTCTAAAAAGAAGGCAGGAGGTGTAATTTCTTCCCCTAGCCTAAGGTATTCTCATTTACAGAGAGAGGGAACCTCTACGTCCCGACTAAAGTAAAGCTCCGTGAAAAAAGAGCTGCGTTCGTGTATTCATTGTCCTGCACTAGTTCTACACACAGGATTGGGCCCAGAAATACTGGCCTCCTCCACCAGGAGTAAGGAGATGGCTCAGTGAAGGGAGAGCGTGACATGTTTTAGTCCTGGCTGGCGTTCAGCCAGTCACGTATCCGGCTTCAAAAAGTGGATGTGCCGACCTTCACCTAGGCTGTGACTACAGTGCCGAAGCATTAAATTAACCAGATGTTCGGGCATTTTAGAGGCCCAACTTTAACAGCTTCATCTATTTAAATAAAATAGACTGCAGCTGTGTTCATTATGTTTGTCAGCACCATTCCACAACAGTATAGTTCAGGAATAGGGTCAATCATGGAAAAGACTGGATTTGGTTCGGGGTTCCCAGCAAATATCCAAAACCAAGATTGATATCAAAGAGCGTTAAGTGAAGTCCTCTGTATGCCACGATGCACAAAAAAAGGACACCATTGTCTCTCAATGACACTTCGTGTAGCACTCACTCATTCATGCATTCATTCATTCATTTATTCATGAAACTAACATTCACTGAGTGACAAATGTATGCCAAAGACCAACGTCAATGTTTTCTTCTTAGGCCAGACAACTGGGATGCACATCAGGATTCAAACTGTAATGGCATTTGGGTAAGCAACTAAATTCAGATGTAACCCTGTTCTCTTTCCACTCGCCCCAAAAGCCGATTGCCTATTGGCTTTAGTCAGACCTAAGGAAGAAAATGGCAGCCTCAAGCAGCTCTTTTCTGCTGTTTGCAAGAGAGTACACAGGAAGAATACCAACAATGTAATGAGAGTTTGAGGCCCCTTTAAACCTTGTTTAAGGTCACCCATGTCTAATTCCTTTATTCTGTTTTGAATAGAGTGAAATTAAATGAGGAATGGTGTTAGCAAACTTTTACAGCAACCGGAACAACTGTTGGAGTAAATCACCTGCTGTCATCATCTTATTGCAGCCATTTTTCTATTTCATAAGCCTAGACAGGCAGAGAGGAAATCACCCTATAGTCATCTTACTACCTGCACTGCACGGCTTTACTGCTGATGTCCCAGTTCCCTATGAATAATGGATTTGCAGCTTCCAAGTAGAGAAAAAGGAAGAAAGGAGAAAAGCCTACTAAACACTTATCTGTGGACAGCAAAGGTGACAGATCCAAGTTTTGTGGGGTCTTAAGCTTATATGATTTGAGAGGTCTTTGTGAAGAAAACGGAGCCATGGTAGTGCAGTGGGTAAGTGATATAGCTGCTAACCAAAAGGTCGGCAGTTCAAATCCACCAGCTGCTCCTCAGAAACCCTATGGGGGAGCTCTCCTCTGTCCTCTAGGGTCACTATGAGTCGGAATTGACTCGCCGGCAATGGGTTAATGGGTTATGAAGAAAAAGAATACCAGATTACAAACACAAAATCCGGCATGAAAGTAAATGATTGTTTAGAATAATAAAAGAAATCCCAACAAATTACTGGAATCTCAGATATTCAGGCCCCTTTCTTTTGCAATCTCTTTACCACTTTACCAGAAATGCTTACATAGAAACATGTCCTGACAGCCATCTGGCTTCCTCTCCCACCTAGAACACTCTATAGCTCCCAGCCACTCCCAGCACTCACATGGGCTGGGGGTTATGCAAATGAGGGTCTCTGAAGCTTAAAATTCTACAACTTCAAGGTGAACTGCCTCTGAACAGTTGCCTCATTTGTTCTCTTTAATGAAGAGAGGGAAATTTTCATAAATATTTCCCTCTCTCCAGGACAGTGGTGCACCAGGCTTGCTCCAGCTGCCACTTACAGAGTGCATTCATGCCCCAGGGCCTCTGGGATATGGAGAGCATGACAGACTACTCCCCACCCTGCACCACCCACCGTATCCTCAGTGATGCTGCCTTTCCAGAGGAGGAGATGACATCTCCTCTAGAGCTGCAAGTGTCCGGACCCCCAAGGCAACTCCTGTTCTGACAAACCTAAGCTTAGTTGTCATGTGGGAGGGCAAAGAGGGCTTGATAAGTGTTTGAGGCTGCTGTCTTTGTTCCGTGGTCTCACCCCTGCCCCAGACCTGGCATGCCACCTCGCACGGGAAGAGCCAAGAAGAGACTGTGCTAGACCAATAGAGATCCACCATCAGCTCAGGGATGTGAGATGCAGAGCGTATCATCAGTAATGGGAGAGACACTTTCACACCTACCCCTTTCCACCGAAGGAGATGACTCACGACTCATAACCTCAGAAGGGACTTTATAAATATCTAGTCTAATATTTCCCAACAGTGTCCACAGAACCTCAGTGTTGAGTGTGATGTTAATAGGTATGAGAGGGAGGAGGTTCCATAGCCAAGTAAGTACTAGGTCAAATTAAGTTAAACAGCTTTCTGTACTTTCAGATTTCTTGGCATCTTTAATGTTTTAATGGGCACTGGGAGCCCTGGTGGCGCAGTGGTGAAGAGCTTGACTGCTAACCAAAAGGTCGGCAGTTCAAATCCACCAGCCACTCCTTGGAAACCCTATGGGGCTGTTCTACTCTGTCCTATAGGGTTGCTATGAGTTGGAATCGACCAACGGCAATGGATTTGTTTTGCTTTTGTTTTGCTTTGAGAGTCCCCAAGACCAGGAAAGTGAATACAGTGTTTCCAACATGTCTCTATTAAGCACTTTTGTCTTAAAATACTATTTATATCTATTATTACAATTATCTTATTATTGCTATTAATTTCCTTATATTTATTAATAAGTATTCATGTGTTATATTATTAACATCTATTATTAGCATTAACACTATCCATATCTCAGTGCTCTCTAGACCACAGTTTGGCAAACAACAACAACAAAAATAAGATTTTCAAGCTTTCCCTTAACACTATTCAAACTCTAGGGAGCTGTCCCGCTCCACTAATGGATTGCCTTAGCTTTAGGTGCTAAGAAGTCCCCTCAGCTGTAGTAACTTAGTCCCACTCACAGGCCCAACATGCTTCCGGGCTTCTCAAACTCAGCACCGTTGACATTTTGAGTCAGATATTTGTCGTGGGGATGCGGGGCTTTCTTATGAATTGTAGGATGTTTAGCAGCGTCCCTGGCATCTACCCACTACCCACCCTCTCCTCCCAGTCATGACAACCAAAATGTCCCCTGGACTGGGGGTGGAGGGCAAAATCACCCCTGGTAGAGAATCACTGCTCTAAAAACATCAATCCTTAGATAGTGAAGGCGTCAGGACCTTGTGTCACGGTCCTCAGTGCTCTGACCAGTGAGAGTCCCGACCTGGGCATCTCTCCCAGCACTCATTCCCTGCCCTGCACTCTCCGAAAGAGGCGGCCCAGTTTCTAGATCTCTCCTTATTCCTGTTCAGTTCCTTTCACGTCCACCTCACTAGCATGGAGTGTTACTATGTTAAATTAGGGGTTCAAGAGACTTCAAAGTGTTTTACCTACTGATTAGCTTTTACCCTTTTAAAGCCATTTGGGAAAAATTCATTGTGTCTCATAAATTTAAAAAACAAACTGTTAATCTCATCATTTCTCTTTTAAAGGGTATTGATCCAAAAGATGGAATTCCATATGAGAAGAAATTCTGTGAAGGTATGACTTGTAAGAGTCAGCGTGCTTATTACCATAGAATGAATATTCCTTCCTAGTGGGATTCAAATTGAAGTGGACAGGCTGCCCAAGTGAGGAAGTGCCTGATGCTAGAACTTTCTTTAAATTGACCAGTTTACATTTATTTTTGTGACAGATCAAAGAAAGACCTGAAAAAGACGTAGGAAAGGGAGGCAGAATCTAGAAAAAGCAAAACTGAATTTGTTTAATTGACTTTTATTTGGGGATTGGAAATTTTAATGATTGCGTTAGGAAAGGCTGCAGGATGGATAACAGGGTAACAGAAATCCAGCACTTCTCCAAATAAGAAAGCGAGTAGAGGCGATAACTGAAATTTTTAATCTGGAATTTTAATTTCCTTCTCAATACACTAGAAGATCAGACCCCCTGGGCTTGTACCAATGGGTCCTATGTCAACTCTGCTAAAGATGCATGTCTGAGTGACTTGAGGGAGATCTCCAAGCCATAACCACTGGGGTGAAATAACTATGGAAAGAGCTTTGTACTTAAACGCCCAAATGCCACAGACATCTAGGCCACCAGTACTGTTAGAAGAAACCTACCACTATCCACACATTACTGAAAACACACTCCAGTAATGCCCAAAGTCTTAAACAAGACCCTAAGGTAACAGCATACCATAGGTATTTTATGTTTAGGCAATGCCTTTCTCTAACATTTGGAAACATTTCATTCATTCACTCAACAGGTATTTCCTGGATACCTATTCCTACTGTGTGCCTAGGGCTCTCCTTGCCACTGAGTTTTCATGGGCAAAAAAGATACAGTCATGACCCTCAATAAACTTAAAGTCTAATTGTCTTTAAGTTCTTAGAGGGGCACGAAGGGGGGATAGAAACTGTAAAGAATCAAACATATTTATGCAGTTGAGAAATACTTGTTGGAGGAATGAATGAACAAATGAATCCGGATCTAGGTGAAACGCTGATGTGAGGTTCTGGGGTCACTGTGGGAAGCGTCTTAGATTCCCCTTCATCCTGGCCCATTGTGCCCTCCTGGATGTCCAAGGCCTTCCCAGTCCCTATTTTATGTGGCCTAGTGCTGGCTGCCATGGGGCCCAGGATAGGGAGCTACTGTAGTGAGGCTGGGTGACCCTCCAGCATGACTTGGGGTGGGGGAGTTGGAGACAGAGAAAGAGGATCCCCTCTCTGACTCTTGGAAGTATTGATAGATTCTTCCAGAATCTTAAGCGATTGGGAAGAGTATCTCTGTAGGTAAGTGATTTGTGTAGCTGGGCCTCAGAAACAGATTAAACATACATACATACAGGGCTGCATGGAAACCTTGATATTTCTATCTCCCATTAATCAGCTGAATCGTCCATCCATTGCTTTTACATATATGGATTAATGACTTTAAAAGACGATAACGTCTCTGAAAAATAAAAATTGCTTCCTGAAACCCCGAGAGTATGGCCCCCGGACACCCTTTTAGCTCAGTGGTGAAGCCTGCCGAAGTTCACCGTTCAGCGGGGGATTGGACAGCATCATAAAACAAAACAGGACTAATGAGGCACAGCAGTCCAGGGACAAGGACTAGAAGGCAGGAGGGGACAGGAAAACTGGTGATAGGGAACCCAAGGTTGAGAAGGGACAGCGTTAACAGGTCATGGGGTTGTTAACCATTGTCATAGGGCAATATGTGTACTAACTGTTTAATGAAAAACTATTTGTTCTGCAAACCTTCATCTAAGGTTAAAAAAAAAAAAAAAGAATTATCTATGTAAGAGCAAATTGACAACAGCAATTTAAAAGGTTTGATGGGAAGCCTGGGGACAGTGAGTTGAAGATAATGGTGATGGAATAATTTGGAAAAGGATAGTGAGAATAGCAGCACAACTGGAAGAATGTAATTGATGTCACTGAATTGTACATGCAGAAACTTTCAAAATGGTGTAACTTTGGCTATGTATATTTTCACCAAAAAAAGGTCCTCAAGGTCGAGAAGGGAGAGTATTGACATGTTGTGGGGTTGTTAACCAATGTCATAAAACAATATGTGTATCGATTGTTTAATGAGAAACTATTTGTTCTGTAAACCTTCATCTAAAGTACATTAAAAAAATTTTAAAAAAAAAATTGCTCCATGAGATCAAGTCTTAAGGTGAATTGAAACAGAAATGGGTGTGTTTTCCAAGAAAACAATTTCCAGAACCGAAACATAGGGCATATTTCTGAGTTCAGATGGAATTTCGATTCACTTATTCATCCATCATTCACTCAGGATGCTGTACGGCAGTTTGTTTTGTGCTGAGCTGGGACACACATCTGCATCTGCAGAGCTTAGCCAGCAGTTCTGATGGCCTAGAAATCTCATCCAGCTCCTAAATGCTATGCCCCTCACTCTCCAGCACACAAACAGCAGCTATGCATCACTGTTAGGATGTTCTGAGTTTGCAATGCACACCGGGGTATCTGCTCTCATAACTAGCCAGCCTGGAGGCTCCAGACAACTTGAGCGCATAAATAATGTGAATAAATTGTCCACCTAGGTTCACAGCCCAGGGGAATCATTTTGCTGGGAGACTCAGCTGGGGCTCATTTCCACATCGCTCCCGAATGGATCACAGCGTTGCAGATATCTTTGGTAAGTAATTTTGGCAGTAATCATTCTCGGATGTGCTGGCCTTTGTGTTTCCCCTTGCTCTCTCTTTAAATGGGATGCCAACTCAAAACAGGTGCAAATTTTCCTACTCAGCAAAATCTGCCAAGAAAGGCGCGTCCACAGCCATTCCAGTTCTAGGCAAACGGGGCACGGGGTTTCTCCTACTCATGCTTCTGAACCTCAGTTCGTCTCCTGCTGCCAGGAGCCCTGAAAATCACAGGTGGGAGCAAGAAGAAAGTGGCGCACAGAGAGTATACAGGACCATCAGACTGCCTTCCCCCTGGAGGTCAGGCATGGGCGCTTTGGGGCCTCTCTGGCTAGCTTTTTGTCTGAGCAAGCCAAAAGAGGATAGGTAGCCAGGCTGCTCAGCTCCTGGTGGCCACTGCAGCTGCTCCACAGAAGGGCTTCAGGGGACAGGCCAGCCTGCCTTCCGTTCCTGAAGAGTGGCAAGACTGTCCTGGAGATTTTTTTTTTAATTAAAAACACGAAGAAGCACACCTAGG
Source organism: Trichechus manatus latirostris (assembly GCF_000243295.1). Taxonomy (NCBI): domain Eukaryota; kingdom Metazoa; phylum Chordata; class Mammalia; order Sirenia; family Trichechidae; genus Trichechus; species Trichechus manatus. Next base: position 1,542,353 of record NW_004444073.1, read on the forward strand.
TATCTATGCAGAAGAATTAAAAACAGAGGCTCAAATAGTTACGTGTGTACCAGTCTTCATTGCAGCACTATTCACAGTAGTCAAAAGGGAGAAACAACCTAAGTGTCCATCAACAGATAATGGATAAACAAAATGTGGTATATTCACACCAAAAAATACTAGTTGCCATGGAGTTGATTCCAACTCATAGCAACCCCATGTGTTGCAGAGTAGAATTGTTCTATAGGGTTTTCTTGGCAGATTGTCAGGCCTTTCTTCCACGGCACCACTGGGTGGGTTTGAACTGCCAACCTTTAAATTAACAGCCAAGTGCAAACTGTTTGTGCCACCCGGCCATAAAGAAAAATGAAGTTCTGATACATGCTGTGGCATGGATAGATCTCGAAAACATCGTGCTCGGTGAAATAAGTCACACCCGTTAACCCAGTGCCATCGAGTTGATTCCGACTCATAGCGACCCTAAAGGACAGAGTATAACTGCCCCATAGGGTTTCCAAGGAGCAGCTGGTGGATTCGAACTGCTGACCTTTTTCGTTAGCAGCCAAATTCTTAACCACTGTGCAACAGAAGGACAAATATTGTATGGCCTCACTTATATGAAGTATCTAGAATAGGCAAATGCATACAGACCGAAGTCCATTAGTGGTTACCAGAAGCTGGGAGGAAGAGGGAACGAGGATTGATTGCTTAAGGGGCACTGAGTTTCTGTCTGGGGTAATGAATGCTCTTTGGAACTAAATACTGAGTTACACAGCACGGTGAATGTAATTAATGTCGCTGAATTGTGCACTTAAAAATGGTTAAAATGGCAAATGTTATATGTATTTTACCACAATTAAAAAAATTAAAAACCAAACATGAAGAAGGCCATGAGGCAGAGTTGCAAACCCAGAGAGACTGAGAAGGCAAGACAAGGGAAACCAGCATTTGCTGGCTTCATAGCAGGCATCAGGCACTACAAGAGAGATTTACGTGTGTTACTCAGATGAATGAGTCATGAATATGGGGTAGAAATAGGATTACGACTCCTTACATTTCCAGTTCATCACTTCAGCACCCACATGCCGGGTTGTCAGGAGGCCCATTATCTCCCTAGTGGCACAGTGGTTAAGAGCTCGTCTGCTAACCAAAAGGTCAGCAGTTCAAATCCATCAGCTGCTGCTTCGAAATCCTATGAGTCAGCTCTACTCTGTCCTATATGGTCGCTATGAGTTGGAATTGACGGCCACGGGTTTTTTGTTTGTTTGTTTTCATTATCGTCTTCTTGAATTGTGCAAACACCTGGGGAAATTATGTGATAAAAGGATGTGGGGGGGGGGTACAAGGAAGGGTGTCTGAACCCAGCAGGGGACACAGTGGTGTCAGATCCACCATCTCCAGGTGTTGACTGCGATGGCCACTGACTGTCCAGGGCCAGCTACGTAATTGGCAGGCCCAGTGCAAAGTGCAAGTGCAGGACTCTTGTTCAAAATGCAGGGGAAGGGCTCCATTACAGGTACTAAAATATAAGGCTTTTTTCCTTTCTCCTGCAGTCTCTCTCTCCACTTATCGTGGTGTTTTTCATTTGCTATTTAATGCCATTCTAAAAGAAATAAGAAAAATTTTTAATTATTAGCATGAATTTTATGTTCATCTTTATACTGTGCAATGCTAGTTTTAAATGGAAACATAAAAAGATTTAACTCCTGTGGAATCCCCAAAATTACACAGTTCGTCTACAGTAGCTTGTGCCTGGGGGGTGCTTTGTGCCGATCAGAAACAAAGGTAAGCTAGACTAGGGAGGTTGGAAGAAGGAAGAGAGGGAGGGGCAAGGCACAGGCAAGGGGATACCAAGGGCAAGTGAGGACCCTCGCAGACACTTGGGCTTCTACCCTGAGACCCTCTGGGCTCCTCCTCCACCAGCCACCAGGTCTACGCTCCCTGGGGGTGGCAGAGACAGGCTCTGGGGATCCAGCCAACATCTCCTCTACCCAGGGAGCCTCAACCTGTGGCAGACAGGTGACTCCCAGGGGCCTCTAAACCTCTGCACTGGGACATGCTAGGTACTTGGATCAGGCATGGGGCTCACCTCTATCACCCACCAGATACCAGTGCTGCCAGCCCTGCAAGGGACAGCTGCCTCCACAATGACCCCAGCCCTCCCTGTGCCTGTGCCCAGGCTCCTGTCAGGGTGGAAGGAGACATAGAAACACAGGCCTCCCCCCATCTACACCGTCCAGTCACCACCTGGCTGGGGGATGCAGTGAGTAGCCAAGAACCTGCCCCGGGGGGCAGCAGGAGGAAAGATGGAATGATGTGAGCCGTGTGAGCAGAGGCTCAAACTCCTCCATGTGCACACTCACACACACATGCACACACACCACACACACGTGCCATTATCCCATTGCACTTTACTCATATAACACAAAGAGACGATTAAGAATTTCAAGACAGGACAGCAGAGCATTAAACCAAGTTCAGGGCCCTTCTGAGCGCAGGGGTTGCACCTCCATGAAGTGGCCCTGGCCGTGTCTGACCCAGCAGTTCCAGCAGTCCCTCATGGTTGACACTCCTGGATAACACTTGGCTTCAAACAATGGGATCAGAAGTGTGCGGGCATTGCCATCACGAGCTCATACCAAGAGCCACCTTGTCCATTCGTTTAGGGGATGGTGCCCCTGCTCAGAGGACAGGAAACTTTGGCACAAAAGTCGTTCTGTTGTCATACAAGCACCCTGGGTTCTTCCCTTTTCTTCTCCTAGAAAGCTGAAGTTCTGACCCAGAGAAAGAAAACTCCAGAAATTATAAACTTTGACCTCTTGTTCCCAGACTAAAGGAATTGAACATGAACCCAAGCACTTTCTAACTGAACCTCTCCCAAGTCCCCAAAACTGGACAAACCCTTTGTAAGGATGAGCAAGGAGAGAAGCCTATCTGGATATATAAAACCTCTCAGGAGCTATAAAAAGAATGCCGTTATGAAAAAAAAAAAAAGCTTGCTGTAGGAAAAAGGGCAGCATTTTGGAAATATTAAATTCAGTTTCTCAACAGTAGTTGAGAGGAGATTGCAACCATGAAAAAGGAAAACTCAGAGAGCAGGGAAGACTACTTTTAGATGAAACCATAATTCATCCAGAAGTGAAACCATAATGACCCAAAGCAAAACTGCAACAGAAGTACTGACTAGCAAATCAGACAATGCCAAACACAGGCCGAGCGGACCAACAGGCCTGCCAGGGAAATTCTGAAACTCAGGAGAGGGCAATATGTGAAAATCAAGAGTGAATAAATGAGGAATGGACACCTCAGAACAAGCAACTATCCAAGACCTAAAGGGCAGCATTTGCCCAAAAGCAAAGCTCAGAAGGATGGTAGGGGCAGGAAAGCTGGGCAAATCTACACGGGGAACCCAGGGAGGAAGAGGGGAGGGTGCTGACACATTCAGGGGTTTGCAACCAATGTCACGAAACAAGCCATGTATAAATTGTTGATTGCAAAACTAATGTGCTCTGTAAACTTTCACAGAAACCACAATAAAAAGTTAAAAAAAAAAAAAAAAAAGAAGTGAAAAGATGAGAGGCAAGCAGGGTAGGTCCTGGAGATTGACTAGGAATCCCAGAAAAATGGAAAATACCAGGCAAAGAGGGAAAAAAAAAAATGCAAACCCGTTGCCATCAAGTTGATTCTGACTCATAGCGACCCTATAGGACAGAGTAGAACTTCCCCATAGAGTTTCCAAGGGGCGCCTGGTGGATATGAACTGTTAACCTTTTGGTTAGCAGCCACAGCTCTTAATCACTACACCACCAGGGTTTCTGTGGCAAAGAAAAAGCAATGACCAAATAAATAATAAAAGATAATTAGAAAAATTATATTCAGTCCAAAACCCCACAGAGCACCAGGCCGAAGTATAAAATAGACTCTCTGCTTGTCATGTCCCGCCTTTTCTTTTTTATTCCAAGGATTAAAAAAAAAAACTTAGACTCACTCTGCCTAACAAACAAACCAACAACCAAGGTTCATAAACCTGATGTTGTTGAGTCAATTCCAACTTATGGCGACCCCAGTCCACATTACAGAGTAGAACAGCTCCATAGAGTTATCTTGGCTGTAATCTTTATGGAAGTAGATCATCAGGCCTTTCCTCCACAGCACTGCTGATGCGTTCAAACCACCAACCTTCAGGTTAGCAGCTGATTGCAAACCGCTTGTGCCACCTAGGGACCATAACGAAGATATGTACTAGGTGGGAAAATCTATTTGGCATCAGACTTATCCATCAACACCAAATTTCAGAAGACAGTGGAACAGCCCCTGTAGAGTTTTGAGGAGGTTGTGTCAAAAATGCTCTCTCTGCCAAGTTATTGTTCTCACACAAGGGCAGCAAAAACTTACTCTTTGTCATTCAGGGACTCAGAAAGCACACCAGACATATGTCTTCCTGGGGAAAAAAAATCATTTTAAGAAGTATTCCAGCCTCTCTCAGCATGGTATTATAAGAGGAAGCCAAAAAAATTTTTCAAATATATGCAATGTCAAAAAATTTCCTAAAACTAAAATGCAAATGAAAACTAGAATAATATTTATCACAAAGAAGTACAAGATTTAAATCCTCTAGTAATAAACAGGAGCCCTGGTGGTGCAGTGGTTAAGTATTTGACTACTAACCAAAAGTCAGCAGTTCAAATCCACCTGTGGGGTGGTTCTACTCTGCCCTATAGGGTCGCTATGAGTCAGAATCGACTCGACAGCGAAGAGTTTTGGGTCTTTTTTTGAGTAATAAAGAGTTGTTGCATATCAGCAGGTCCCTGGGTGGTGCAAACGGTTTGCACTCCATTACTAACCAAAAGGTTGGTGGTTCAAACCCACCCAGCAGCCCCTCTGAAGAAAGGCCTGGCGATCTGCTTGGGCTTGCCATGGCAGTGAGTTTGGGTTTGGGGCTTGCGTGTCAATTAAAAAATACAATTTAATTTTTTAATGGCCAGGAATATGACCCATAAATATAAAAGCAGTTTCAACCTCAATAGTAATCAAAGAAACACAAATTAAAACAACAATGCAATACCATTTATCATCCATAAAATAGACAAAGTTTAAAGAGAGATAAAGGCCCCTTTTATCAAGAATATGGTGATACAGCCATGTTCATTCACTGCCAGTGAGAGTTTAAATTGCTAGAACTTGTGTGAAAGGCAATCTGGCAATATGTATAAAGCAACATTAAGATGTTTACGATTTTAACCAGTAATTCCATACCTGGAAATTTACCTTTAAAAATGATCATTTGCTCAAGGATGTATGTACGTGAACTTCATCAGAGTTTTGCTCATTTACATGAGCAAAAATGAGAAAATTAATTAAAAATCAAAAAATAGGGGGTTATATATGCTTTCAGAGGACATCAAGGTTAATTGGCATAACAAAGCTTATTAAGAAAATGTTCTGCATCCTACTTTGGTGAGTGGCGTCTGGGGTCTTGAAAGCTTGCAAGCAGCCATCTAAGATGCATCAATTGGTCCCAACCACCTGGAGTAAAGGAGAATGAAGAATACCAAAGACACAAGGAAAGTAGTAGCCCAAGAGGCAGAAAGGGCCACATAAACCAGAGACTTCATCAGCCTGAGACCAGAAGAACTAGATGATGCCCGGCTACCACCAATAACCACCCTGACAGGGAACACAACAGAGAGTCCCTGATGGAGCAGCAGAAAGATGGGGTGCAGAACTCAAATTCTAGTAGGAAGACCAGACTTAATGGTCTGAGACTGGAGGAACCCCGGAAAGCATGGCCCCTGGATTCCCTATCAGCCCAGAACTAAAACAATTTCCAAGGCCAACTCTTCAGACAGGGATTGGACTGGACTATGGGACATAAATTGATACTCTTGAGGAGTATGCCTCTTAGCTCAAGGTGATACAAGAGACTAATCGGTCAGCCTCTGTCAGGAGGTGAGATGGGAAGGCAAAGAGGGTTAGGAGCTGGTTGACTGGACATGGGGAATCAGGGACGGAAAGGAGGAGTGTGCTGTTGCAGAATGGGGTGAGCAATTAGGGTCACATAACAATGTATGTATAAAATTTTTTATGGGAGACTAACTTGAAATGTAAACTTCATTTAGACTACAACAATAAAAAAGAAAGAAAGAAAATAGGGGGTTATAGATGTAAAAAAAAATTACATCCAAACAATGACATATTATACAGCCATTAGTATACATATTGGAGCCCTGGTGGTGCAGTGGTTAAGAGCACGGATGCTAACCAAAAGGTTGGCGATTGGAATCCACCAGCTGCTCCCTGGAAACACTATGGGGTGGTTCTACTCTGTACTATAGCGTTGCTATGAGTCAGAATCGACTAGACTGCAACGGGTTTGGTTTGGTTTTTGGTAGTATACATATTATTGGCAAGATATGTTTATGATAATTTCTTAGGGGACAAAGGCAGGTTACAAAATAGTAAGAATGTATAAAATTTTGTGACTAAATACATGTATCTGTGTGCAAATGAAAATATTTGGAAAGTTACAGAACAATGAGTCGGAATCAACTCAACAGCAATGGTTTTTTTATAGACTAATAGGTTAACCCTGGTAATCTTTGAATGCTGTAAGTATAGATAACTTTGTTTTTCTAATTTTCCTACAAAGAATTTGTATTATGTGCATACCAAATATTGTAATACAAGATTTGGGGGATTTGTTTGCTCTATTTTAAGCAAATAGCTAAGGAAACCAAATCATTAGATTACTTTACTTAGTCTTTGTAAAAGTCCTCTGAGGTGACTGTTATTACAACATACCCTCATTTTATAGACAGGTACTGAGAAAGGTTGAGTAGACTGCCCAAGGTCACACAGCTATTAGGTGGCAGAATCACTTCCTGTCTCTGTCATCTTAAACAAGTCACTTTGCCTCCCTGGCCTCAGTTTCCTTTCCTGTCACTGATAATAGTAATAATCTCACGCAAGGCCATGGTGCTTCAGTGAGCTAATAGATGTTAATGGTTTGTAATCATATGTCGGATTGAAAGCGGACACAAGTAAATTTACACACAGCTCACACAGTGCAGGGACTGGTCAATGTCTGTCTTAGTTTCCTGCAGCTGCCATAACAAAATATAACAGAGTGGGTGGCTTTAAAGAACAGAAGTTTATTGTCTCACAGTTCTGGAGGCTAGGAGTCTGAGTTCAGAGCATCAGCTGGGCTATGTTCTCTCTCTGTCCACTCTAGGGGAAGATCCTTCCTTGTCGGCAGACCCAGATTTTTCTTGACATTTCTTGGCATTTCTTGGCGTTCCTTGGCGTTCCTTAACTTATACACGGATCCTCACATGACGTCTTTCCCCTATGTGTGACTGTTTCTGTGTCTGTTGTCCCCTTTTCTGAGACACCATGCAGAAGGGATTAGGATTAGGATCTGCCCTACTCCAGTATAATCTCATTTAATTTAATTGATAACAAGAGAAAAACCCTATTACCAAACAAGGTCGAATTCACAAGTGCAGGAGTTAGGCCTTCAGTATGTCTTTTAGTGGGGGACATAATTCAATCCATAACAATGTCCATGTGCTTGTCCTTCCTGTCCCCACGTCTGGGCCTCCAGAAGCTAAGGTGAGGTCCCTCTTCTTACACCCTGAGGCCCACTTAAGGTTCTCCTGGAGAGGACAGCCTCTCCCTGACCCTCACCGAGGCGGCAGCTTGCTCTAAGTCTCTGGGGATGAGAAGACATTGCTGAGTAAAAATCACTCCAGCAAGCCCAGCAGCAGGCCCCATTCTCAGAGACCTGACAATTAAAATTTGGATTGTAATATTTTTCACCCACTATTTGCAACAATGAACTGATTGAAATACTGCAGATTAGCATTTGTTGGTTTGGGTTTGGGTTATTCCCTCCTCCCACTTTTTGGCAGTAGTTTTGAGATATGACTGTGAGAATGGCAATGATGATGTAGGGCTGATGAGGAACACAAATCGGGCATAATGGTAATTGGGACTCACTAGTCTTATCAGTATGGTAATAATGCTATAATGGCAGGGGCAACACTGCAGTTTAGTGTCACTTTATTATCAGTTTTAAGTCTCCGATGTTCTGGGGTTCTTAGAATGTCACTACAGGTTAACATTCCTCTCCAGGCTAGAAATAACCACAGTCCCTCCCAGCCTAGTAACACTTCTATGGGATACCATTTGGTAAGAATGGAAGATGGGACAAGAAAAATAAGAGAAATATTTTTCTTAGAAAGATGACATTGAAAATGAAGCTTTATCACCAAGTTATTGTCAAAATAATGCTGTAACAAACCACCCCAAAACCCAATGACTTAAAACCACCACCATTTATTCTCACTCACAGATCTGTGGGTTGGCTGGGGGTCAGCTGATCTAGACTGGGCTCTGTTGGTTTTGGCTACAAGCGGTGGGTAGGGTTGGAGTCAGCTCCATGTGTATACCATTTTTCTTGGACAAGCAACCTTTCCAGGGTGTGCTTTCCTCAAGGTGGTGAAAAAAGTGCAAAAGGGCAAGTCCCCTACACAAGCACATTTGCTGTGTCATGTCCACCATCAGCCCACGGGTCAAAGCAAGTCACATGGCCCCACTCAATATCAGTGGGGAGGAAAGTATATCTGCCCACAGTGAGAGAGGGAAGAAGAGTGAATATTTGCTTTATTGCTTTTATCTAATTATAAAAGTTAAATATGCAATGGGGAAAAATAAGGAAATATAGAAATTACTGAGAAATCATTTTTAAAAAACCCTTAATCTATGACCCAAGGAGATAATTTTTAACATTTTGGATTATCAGATTTGTTTTTGAAACATGCTTTTTGTTGAAAAAAAGAAGATGTAAAATCAATTTTAGAGTCAGTTTTGAGAAGTAAAAAAAGAAAAATCCCCACTCTAAATTTTTTCCAGATTTTTCCACTCTTTGCCAGCACTCCATGCCCACTATGTATATATGTATGTGTATGTGTGTGTGCGTGTGTATATATATAGTGTGTGTGTGTGTATGTATATAATGTAGCCACAGGAATATCAAGTATGCAATTGTGGATTCTCCTTTTTTTAATTAGTACTAATCATACTCATTTTTAAACATTGCTACTTAGTCTTTATACTTATCATTTTTATTGATGATCAATAGTATCCATTTTAGTGGACATGCCATAATCTACTAAATCATTAACCTACTACTGGATATTCAGTTGTTTCATTGCTTCATTTTTTGGCTATTATGGATCATGCTCCTTTTAAAAGGCTTCCAATTTGTAAAAGTTATTATAATAGAATCTCCTCATTTGTACTGAGAGTCAGCCAAGGTAAGAATAGCATGCCGAGCAGATATCCATGAGGTATGTAGTGCTCGATGTCTCATGTTTCTGTTTGACTTTTAATGCTTTGTGGCAAGCAAAAAACAAAGCATCAGCTGTATCTTATGCTAAAATTCTAGAGTCACATCTCAGCAGGACAAGCAGCAGAGCACTATTCCTGCATTGGTTAATTCAACAAATATTAACCCAGACTTACTGTGTGCCAAGCCCTAGGACAGTTGCTAACGACACAGTGGTGAAGAGGATGGAAAGGACCCAGGTCCTCATAGAGCAGGGAGATTCAGATGAGCAAATGGGCAATCTGGAGTGATAAATGCTGTGATGTGGTCACACCACCCAAGCTGGAGGGAAGGCTTCCTGAGGGAAGAGATGGGTAAGTCTAAAGTGGAAGAAAGAGTTGGAGGCACTCAGGTCCTAGCAGACCAAGGAAGGAGTGTCCTAGCAGAAGCAAGAGCACTTGCACAGGCTCAGAGTCAGAAAGATGAGCATTCTAGAGAAGAAATTCAGTGTGGCTGAACTGAAATGCATCAGGAGACGGTGGGAAATGTAAGAGAAGAAACTAGACAGGTACACAGAAGCAGAATCTCAAAAGGCCTTGAAGCCATCTTAAAGAATCTGGAGTTTATCTTGAAGGCAATAGGGATCTAATTGAGGGGTGTTTAGCTGAGAAATGACAGCAGTCAGATTTGAATTTTAGAAAGATCACTCTGGTTTCAATAGGCAGGATGGATTAGATGGGGGTTGGGAGGAACCCAGCAAGCAGAGCAACAAGGAGGTTGTTATCATTCCTACCCAAAAAAGTATCCTACTAGGAAACAGACTGTGGGGAAGGAAAGAAATGGGTAAACTCACAAGTTATCTAGAATCAACAGTGGCTTGTATTTTTCTCACACCATCTCTGTCCTGCGCAGCCCAGTTCTGGAAGAGACCACCTTCCTCCAGCCTGATATCTCACCAGGCTTGACTTGACTGAGGGCTGTTTCGTGGTATGTTGGGTTTGGAGGATGCTGCCTGGACTTCATGCCCCAACTGCAAATCTGCTCCGCAGAGTTTCAGCCAGCCTTTGGAGGCTCTACTAAAAGAGGCAGGTCCCCTAAGAAACTTCTAGGAGGCATGCCCCTGGTGCTTCTGGTCCCTCTGCACGATGCTTCCCTCAACCACCACTGATAGTTATGATGAACACAAAATTTATGTTGAAACTGAACTCTTTGAGAGGAAAGGGACCACTACTGATAACTATGCCATGATAATAGGCATTAACCTGGACTACCCAAGACCAATGAGGATGTATGATGACTCGACTAATAGCAAGAGAGTCACTTGTCAAGCTGACCCCACGAATCAGGAGCAGACCCCAAAGGAGAATGGCAAGGCCCTAAGTTACCTGTAGATAGAATAATCTTGGGCTTAAAATTAGACAAATCCTGGCTTAGCCACTTATAGTTACTCCTCCCCTCTGAGTTTTCATTTCCTCAGCTATAAAATATAATGATGACTTCCTCATCAGAAACGTGGGGTGATTTTTATAACACTGTGTTAAAAATCGGGCCAATGCTACCTAAGTTTTAGCTGAGATAATATGGGTCAACTACTCCCATTTTCCAGAGTGAATTGTTAGACTTCAGTAGGACCTGCAGAAGAAGAGAGTGAAAACCAGTTGTGCAACCTGTAGCTTTACTCCTACCTCCAGGGTCTAAAAGAGTTAGGCTGGGAATGAGTGGTGGCAGCATGGAAGAGGGGAAGGGTAGGAATGGATGCTTCCCCCTCACCATAAGGAGGCCGCTGAGAGACCTGGATAGGTGTTTCAGAGAGGCTGGGTCAAGAGCACTGGTTAGGAATGTAAGGGGGTGCCTGAGGCAGCAGGACAGAAAGGGTGTGTGCCCAGGGGCAAGGATGTGAACCCCAGGAAGGAGAACCAGCCTAGGGCCATTTAAAGTCCTCCAGATCTTGATCTCAACAGAGGGGATAACCTCCGAGTGACCAGGGGCTGAAACAGGAAACCGAACTGACTGTGGGGGCTGAGAACACATCAACTACAGCATGGGCAGGTCAGTCAAGTGCTTCTAGCAGGGCTAGTCAAGTGCTTCTAGCAGGGCTTCTCAAGAGCCCCACGAAAGCACGTTCCAGAGAGAGTCAGCTCTGAACGTCTGCCCAGCCAGAGGAAATCACCAGATTCCACCTCTTCTCTCTCCATCCCTCCCTGAAGGGTCGGAAGCCTCAGCCAGCAAGTGGAAGCATGAGCTGGCAAAGCAGAGAGAGGAAGCAGACCATGATTCCCCTCTCTTGATCCAGATGACTGGCCTTAAGCCAGGGGGAAGCGAGGAGTTTTTGCATTAAATTACGAGGCCTGGACTGCTAGAACTGGGCATTTTATATTCTGAAATGGAATTCAGCTTAACCAGGGAATTCATATTATCTGAGAATGAACACAAGCATGGTAGGGCTGGCCTGAATTTTCTTCCAGGGGCAAAGGAAGAATTGGCGTCACAGGTTGAGTGGGCAGTGGGGAAAGGAGTGGAGTTGTTTTCTTATTTCGCCTTACAAGTACTGCTTGTTTAACATGTTAGTTAAAGCCTTAATACACCTGCAAGATAATAGAGGCTCGGTAAACAATAGTTCTCATCTCTCTGTGGGTTCTGATCATTCTGAGTGGTGCTCGACAGCAGTGTCTCATTACTGAGGAGCAGTTCTCAAACTTCTTGATCTCAGGTTCCATTTGCACTCTTAAAAAGCAGTGAGGACGGGAAATCTGGGGTGGAAAGGAGTGTGCTGTCACAGTATAGGGAGAGCAATTAGGGTCACATAACAATGTATGTATAAATTTTTGTATGAGAGACTAACTTGAATTGTAAACTTTCAC
>NW_004444073.1:1554620-1589988 GCF_000243295.1 Trichechus manatus latirostris
AGCAATTAGGGTCACATAACAATGTATGTATAAATTTTTGTATGAGAGACTAACTTGAATTGTAAACTTTCACTTAAAGCACAACAATAAAAAAAAAATCAATATGGGGGGGAGAAAAGCAGTGAGCAGCCCAAAGAGCTTTCATTTACGTGGGTTATAGCTATCGATAATTACTATAATGGAAATTGAAGTTGAGAAATTTTTTAAATGTTAATCAATTCATTTAAAAATAACAAGAAACCTATCATATATTAATGTAAATATTTTTATGAAAAATAACTATTTTAAAAAAAAAGTGAGAAGAATGGCATTGTTTTGTATCTTGGTGACTCTCTAACATCTGTCTTACTAGAAAAGTTGTCTGCTTCCACCTTCAATCTGTTTTGACATCCATGTATGCAGCCTCTTGAAAATTCCACTGTACCCTTGTAAGTGAATTAGAATAAAAAAGACAAATAAAGTCTTGGTATTATGATGAAAAGAATGACCTCATGGACCCCACAAGTGGGTGGCTGTAACAAACAGAAGTTTATTTTCTCACAGTGTAGTAGGCTAGAAGTCTGAAATCAGGATGCCGGCTCTAGGGCAAGTCTTTCTCTGTTGGCTCTAGGGGAAGGTCCTTGTTCCTTGTCTCCTTGGTGCTTCATGTGGCATGAGATCTGTCTTTTCCCATCTTTGCTTGCTTGTTTAATCTCTTTTATATCTCAAAAGAGATTGACTCAAGACACACCCTACACTAATCCTGCCTCATTAAAATAATGAAGACAGCCCAATCCCAAATGGGATTATAATCACGGTATAGAGGTTAGGATTTACAACACATCATTTGGGGGACACAATTCAATCCATAACAACTAGGTTTCTAGTCATTGTCAGAGCCAACAGTTAGGGAACTGGCTACACAGCTGTCAGATTTAATCAGGGCTTCAAATCAGTTCATTCAAGTTCAAACTCCTGATGAGAATTTGCATTTTCACCCCAGATATACTGAATCGGAATCTAAAGAATCACCTGGGGATATTGTTAAAATCAGATTCTGAATGAACCGGTTAGAAGCCCTGGATTTAACACAGGGAACTGACTGCACAGGTATTAGCGCAAAAGGGGGAATGCTGAAGTAATCAGAGATTAATCATGAATCAGCTGCTAACTCTAGGTCTGAGAAACAAAGGAGAAGATAGGAAATTACCAGAAGCTAGAGGAAGGGGTGCCCTGTGATGGTGCTCAGACCTCAGGGTGAAGGAATAGGGCACAGATTGTACTGCCAAGGTCACACAGAGCAGCTGCTGAAAGTGGTGAAGGATGCTGGGGGCTAGAGTCAGAGCTGCCCACTGTGGCTGGGGTAAGTGGACCTCCACTGGAAGCCAGGAAATATTTCTTTCTTCCTCTTGCTTTCTCATCTCCCACCTGTGCCTCCCATTGGCCGAGACTGTCTCGCAAGGAGGTCTGGGAAATGTAGTTTGCAGAGTCCAGCCCCCGTATCACAGAGCAGAGAACAGGAGAGGGTGCTTGGAGAGGAGAGATGAGCAGCTTGAACCTTTTCAGATTGAGTTTGGAGTTAGTTCAAGTCAGTCCAAGGCCCCTTCAAAGGGCGTTGAAGAGCAATAGAAATCATTAGGTGGCTAAAAGTTGGGGCAAGTGACCATGGAAACAGCTGTTAGAGGCACGCACTAAATACTCAGCCTTGTGGATCCAGTGGGAGTCAGAGACGTGGATGGTTGGTTGTCTGGGTGGGCTCAACATGATTAGAGCCACATTTTTTAATTTTTTTTTTTTTTCCTTATTACCCTGGGGCCTCACCCCCTGACTCCCCAGACTGGCTGCTGTTTGCCAAATGACAGGTCCTTCCTTCCTCAACTGCCTTTAGGAATCTTTCCAAAATGACCAGAGGAGCACACACAAGTACAGGCTACCACAGGTCATCTTTAAAAATGAGGCCATGTGATCTTTCTCTGTCCTGTTCCAAGGGACAGAAGTTCTGAGTTTGGATTCTGTAGCACTAACTGTGAGACTAGGGAGGATCCACTGGCCCCTGACCCCACCTTGTAATCCCTCTGTGAACTCTTGTTCTGCACCAGAAGGAACTCTAATGCGACCTTCTGTTACAAAGTAAACATTAGGCTGTGTGGCCTAGCCCAAGTCTGACAGCTGGAATGAGTAATATTAATCAAGACTGTTTAGGAGCCCCAAGTGTGTATAGTGTCCATTCCTTTGCTGCTCTGAGTAGTAGAGGATATTGTTTGGAAAAGGCCATTAAAAAAAAAGTTGCAGTCAAGTTGACTGCAACTCATAGTGACACCCTCTGTGTCAGAGTAGAATTGTGCTCCATAGAGTTTTCAGTGGCTGGTTTTTTTCAGAAGTAGATCACCAGGGCTTTCCTCTGAGGAGCCTCTGGGTGGACTTGAACTTCCAACCTTTGGTTAGCAGCCGAGCACCATTAACTGCTTGCACCACTTAGAGACTCCCATGGAAAAGACAGTAAGTGCTGTAGCAAAAGAAGTATTCAGTGTTTTGTAATAGACCATTCTGCCCTTTATGAAGCTACTAAACCTTTCTTTCCCTTTATCTCCCTGTAAGGCAGAAAGCACTTCTGCAAAACAACATCACTCCATCCCAAATGTGTGCACTGGAAAGGAATCCACAATCTTGGGTCTTTTTCCGCAGCAGTCCCAGCAGAAAGCAAGCCCTTCTCTCTTGTCCATGCCATCCTGTAGTTAAGCAGTGTGGCACCCTAGAGGCCTGTTTACAGCTAATTAGATTAGGACTGTGTTCATCTGGAAAGATATTTGTAGTTCAATAAAGAGAGTGTGAAGAATCACCCTCGTAGTTCTACTGAAACGAAGGGTTCCAGAGCCTCCTCTGCTGGGGGCAGGAGAGATGTTTATGCTCGCTCCCTCCTTGAACAACCCTAGCTTCTCTCCAAGACATCCAGACCTTAGCAGTCAAGTTCAAATCAAACTACCCACGTCACATGAAAGACCTCAACTTAGAAAGATTTGAAAGAAAAACAAAGAGCAAATCCAAAACCATTTTCACACTTTTTCTTCTTCTTCTTTTTTTTTTTACATTCAAAGCGGGAAAAAAAAATTCCCGCTTAAGTTGTTTTGCTGAAAAAGAAAGGGAGGGGGTGGAGAAATCATCAAGGCCAGCAATGGAGGCTGCCCCCTGCCTCTTCCCCCATCTGTTTGAAAATGATTTCCAAAATATTAAATGCTGCTTTTCACTGAACCAGAATTGCATGGTGGGTTGGGGCTGGAGTGGGGGGTGGGCAGGGAGGAGGCGGTGCTGAAATACAATTTCCCAAATGTTTATTTTTCCAGCGAAGACTGTTGCTTGTCCTATTATAAAATCTTAGCATGACCCCCTGGCAGGCTGTTGTCTGCAGGGTAAGTAGGCGCAGATTGAATTTCGTGCTGTGTCAAGGGCAAAATGAATCCTTAATCTGGCTGCAGAAAATGTGTATTTACCCGAGAGCAAAGTGGCTCTGGTCTTTCAAGCCCATATGCGCTTCATTCCTCTGTTTGAGATGCTTTTGTGTATCAGCTTTGGCTAGTCTTGATTAATCGCCAAACAGCTCTCACCTCAGCTGTCACTAAACCACTCTGTGTCCTACGCTGTGGATTTGTCTGTGCGCATAAAGCTTCCATTAGGCATAAATGCAGATTTCTACAGCACGCATAAAATATGGAAATTCTAGTTAACTTCATGTCAACTTGAGAACTATTTAAGGGCTAGAGCACTTTTATCTATCATTATTGTGTTTTAAGATGAGGAAAGGCTCTTTTTTGGTAACACTGAACAAAATTACATTTTATGCTCTTCGGACATCTTGTGGACTCGCAGATTAAAGATGCTCAACAGTGAGAGGAGAAGCCTCATCGGGGTTACTTCTCATTTACTCTGTCAGAAAAAGGGAGTTGTGTTGAATTTCTTTCTCTAACTTAGAGAACTCTTTTCTCTGACAGATCAGGCCATCAAAGACAGAATGTTCTTCTGTCCGCTTTTCCTGTTCAGAAACACAGACCAGGTGGCTGCTCTTGCACTCAGTCCAACCCCTTCTCTCTCTACTGCAGATGCGTGTCAGTGTCCCCTACCTGTCAGCAAAGTAGGATGCATTTGCAGCTTCATCCTTCAGAAAACATCGGTAATCTTACTGTTAGTCCTCACTGCCTTCTGAGAGAAAGAAAAAGACAAACACCTGCTGTTGTGGAAAAACAACAAGAGGAAATTATTTTATGCTCCATACTTCGGAAAGGCATGTATGATCACTCAGCCTACGTGCTTGCTCTCCCAGCATATTAGATAGTGATATCTGCATAGGGAGGCATGGTGAGTCAGTAAACACTTGTGCTATCCAGTGCGCTGCTTAGACCAGAGTCCATCCCTCTGGCCCTCTGGTTAATTCTATCTGTCACTTTGCTTCACTTTCCCTCAAATTCCTTAGCCACAAAATGGGTTTCAGGGCACTAACTCATCACAGGAAAACAGAACTTCAAATCAGTTGGAAAGTAGAAAGAGGAAATGCTGGTATGTAAAAATATTTTTAGATGCTTGAAATTGATTGCTACACGCCATTCATTCATTGGTTCATTCAACTATCTAATTCCTTCTATGCCACTCACAGGGAGTAATGGCCGAAATTACTGAGCCCAGCCCTAGTCAAATACCTGGAGGTCAAGACTGTCTTCTGTATGGGGATTTTTCTGCCCAAGGCAATGATTGGGGAAATTGCTCAGAGGGATGAGCTAAGCCATAATTCCTAGAGAAAAATCAAGAGGAAATATGTTTGAAATACCAGGTCTGAAGGTTACAGAGGCAGAAATTGAGGGCAACATCACCAACCCAAGAATTTGGAGCCTGATTGCTGCTTCTTGCTCTAGTCTCCTTTGAGCTCTTCATCAGGGAGGTCACTGATGCACATTGCTAAAATACATTTGAGAGCCAGCAAGAATGACTGGGTGAGTCAGCCCTTCTTCAAAGACTGTTATTGTTAGCTGCCATCAAGTCAGCCCACATGTCAACCCCACGCAAAATGGAATGAAACGTCCTGTGCCACCCCTACGATCCATAGGGTTTTCATTGGCTGATTTTCGGAGGTGTGTTTTCCCCTCATGTAACAGCCCAAGGGAGGCAATCCAGGGCTGGTAGGACAGTTAGGCCGCCTTCAACATGCAACTTCCAAGGTGGCTACTCCTGTGCTTGCCACCTCCCTTCTTGCGGGGAAGAAAAAGGGCCAAGTGAGGACACACACATCACTTGGGAGAACTTGACCCAGAGATAGCACTTTTCACTCTCTGTCACCTCCTGTTGTCCCCAACGTAATCACATGGCCACCCCAGGCAGCCGCAGAGACTGGGAAGCATAGTGCAGGGCTGGGCAGTGCCCAAAAAACACTGTGGGAGTTCTGTTATTAAAGACTGAGAAAATTGTAACCCAGGGCCATCATAAGTGCAAGTCTACAAGGACAGAGCCACTATCCCTTTGTGACAGCTTCTCCTAGAAGGTAAGGGAGGAGGAGAGGAAGAAAGTGAGATCATTTTCTCTGAGTGAGATAGTGGGGCGTGAGAGCCCAGGGCAGGCCTGCAATTAGGTCAGCCTGTGTGACGGCTTCTCCTTGTTCTCACCTTTGCACCTCAGGCTTCTTCCAGTGTCAAATTCTGGATATTGCCTCTCAAAAAAAGAAAGAAAAATCTACTCACACATCACACAAATGGCAGGCTCATTGCTTTAGGTTAAAATGACCAAACCTTTATAACAGCAATTACAGAAACCAGAAGAATGAACTTTGATGATGTATATCTCTTCTTGTTCTTTCTGGCCCTTGGAGGTTTATTGTTTTCTGTTTGTGAAAGAATTCTTTACACTGGACCCACAAAAGAATTGACTTGTGGTTGTCTTTGTGTAAGGGCAGGATACTTTTGTTTTTTCACCTTTACAAATTTGGATACAGTTCTCCAATCACACTGGGGTGGGGGGAGGGGAACAATGGAACTAATGGAATTCAGTAGAAAGAATCCAACTACACTGTGTGTTTTCATTTGATGTGGGGCCGTTAGATAATGCCTCCTTCAACCCATTAGTGGAATAAATAAATCATGGAGTTAGAGCTTAAATAATAAATAATAGCAAAGGGAAAAGGAAGAAGCTAAAAGGAACTGACAAAGTAAAAAGTAAATAAAAATAGCTAAATTCAGGCAAAATGGTCAAAGATTGAGTGTTGCCTGCCATTCTGCCCTCTTTATATTTACTGGTAACATTTTGCTAGAATTTTTTATGTGACTGCTTCTTCACTGTTCTGTAAGTTTTTGAGCTGCCATAAGATCAAAGATGAGGTGCTATACCCTTTCCCTAAAAATTACTTATTTCGCTCAAGTTCAAGTTTAAATGTTCATAGAATATGCATCATACTGGAAGCCGAGCAACTATTATTACTGATCTGCCTGCATGTAGCATGTTTAAAGCCCTAAATTTGGGGTTAATTTATTTTATAGCAATCAATAGCTCATATACTTGGTGCTTTTGGTTTTTTTATATGTAGTTTGTTGGTCTTCATTGGAATAAGATGAATTTAGCCTTAGGCTTTTACAAGTGTCCTTACCAATGCTTGAACTATTTTTCTCGTATCCGTCTGCCTAGCTCCCTCTTACTAACCTACAGGACTTACATTAGATAATATTTCTTTCAAGATACCTTTCCCTGAACACCCACATCTTGGGTAGGTGTCCCTTCTGTGTGCTGACATAGTGTTGAGATTTGTTGCCATCTGGTCAGCTCCAACTCATGGCGACCCCATGTATAACAGAACGTAACATCGCACTTCCCTATTAATGTTGCTAACAGCTAACTTTGATTGTGCACTTAGAATTCTAAATATCGTGCATGATTATCTCATCTAATCCTCTCAACCATTCAATGAGATAGGTGCCATTATTAATCTATCCTACAGATAATAAAACTGAGACACAGAGAGGTTAAGGAGAGTCTTCAAGGTTACCCAGCTGGGAAGTGTTTATAGCCTGGGCCCTGTCCAAACAGTAAACTCAAAGAAGAAGGACCCCGGGCTGCCTGGTACATTGTTCTACATTATGCCCAGCACAGGCAGGAACTTGATGTATTCTCTCTCTCTTCTCAATCTAAAGACAGAAATGGAGATACAGATAGAAGTGACAGAGATAGACAGAGAGAGAGAGAGAGACATGAAGGGGCAATGGTGGTTCAATGGTAGAATTCTCACCTTCAATACAGGAGACCCAGGTTTGATTTCTACCCAGTGCACCTCACACACAGCCACCACTTATCTATCAGTGGAGGCTTCCATGTTGCTTTGATGCTGAACAAGTTTCAGTGGGGCTTCTAGATTAAGATGGACTAGGAAGAAAGGCCAGGTGATCTTCCAAAAATCAGCCCATGACAGCCCTATGGATCACAACAGTCTGATCTGCAACCAATCATAGGGATGGTGCAGGCCCAGGCAGCGTTTTTCTCTGTTGAAGTCCCCATGAGTTGGGGGCCAATTCGATGGCAGTTAACAATATAGATACAGATGTGTACTTTTAATGAATTATTGGGCCGCAGTGACCTTCTCCCAATGTGAGACTCATCTCACTCTACACAGAATTCTAGAGTTTACAAGTCAAACTCACAGAGTTTAATTACTTTCTTAAAATTGTTTATATGAAAGCATTAGCTTGTGGGAACATTGCTGTCTAATCTAGTTCAGCCTGGAATTACAGAGGCAGAAACCAAACGATAAATTCTCTCCCTATTCTTCCAGAACTTCATCTGCCAGGCCCACTGGAAGATAACCTTACACAGTAGCAGTGCTCACTGTCCAGGGCATATGTGGGTGGAGTGTATATGGGGTGTCTCTGTCAGGGGCACACATTAATTCCATATTTATCCCACAAATATTCATTCTACGCTCTTGGTAAGTTAGACATTACCTCCATAAAAGTGAAACAGACAAGGAAGGATAGTGGCAACCCTTGGGTTTATCTGTGGGTTTGCCTACACAGTGTCTGAAAGACCACCCCCGAAGCAGGACACCAAGAAGGCTTCTTTTCAATAACTGGCTCAGTTTAATCTTGTTGGAAACCCTAGTGGCATAGTGGTTAAATGCTACGGCTGCTAACCAAAAGGTCAGCAGTTCAAATCCACGAGGTGCTCCTTGGAACCTCTATGTGGCAGTTCTACTCTGTCCTATAGGGTTGCTATGAGTCGGAATCAACTCGACGGCAATGAGTTAATATTGTCATTCCATGAGATTTGGCAGTTTAAGGAAGAAGCAGGGACCAGATACAAGTGGGCTATTAAAAGGTGGGGATTGCAAAGATCCCTGCCTGCTCAAAACTTCTCCATTACTAGTCCTGCCAGAACCTGGGTTCAAATCCTAGCCTCATCTTTACCAGCTCTGTGAACTTAGAAAGTCATCCAAACTCCCTCTGATCTTTGTTCACCATCATTTTCCTGGGTTCTGCATTGCCCAGTGTCTTAGTTATCCAGTGCTGCTATAACAGAAATACCACAAGTGGATAGCTTTTAACAAAGAGAAATTTATTCTCTCACAATCTAGTAGGCTACAAGTCCAAATTCAAGGCATCAGCTCCAGGGGAAGGCTTTCTCTCTCTGTCAGCTCTGGAGGAAGGTTCTTGTGATGCATCAGTCTTCTCTTGGTCTGGGAGCATCTCAGCACAGGAACCTCAGGTCCAAAGGATGCGCTCTGCTCCCGGCACTGCTTTCTTGGTGGTATGAGGTCTCTCTGCTGGCTTCTCCCTTCTACATCCCAAAAGAGACCGGCCCAAGACACTACTCAATCCTATAGATTCCATCAACATAACTGCTGCCAATTCATCTTACTACATCACAGTGATAGGATCCACAACACTACAAAATGGTAGACAATCACACAACACTGGGAATCATGACCCAGCCGAGCCGACAGATATTTTTGGGGGACACAATTCAATCCATGACAGCCAGTATAACGATTCTTCCACCAACAGAAAATACAGAACCATGAGCCAGAACGAGCAACAGGAGGTGCCCATCATAAAAAGGGGTGCTCCTGACACCTCTAATTGGGTTAAGGGTTGGCCATTTAATTTGCAGCAGCCAGACTGCTGTCTGTCTGAGGTGTGGGACTTGTTCTTTTTGTATATTTTTGTAGTAAAAATATATATAACAAAACATTTGCCATTTCAACATTTTTTATATATCCAATTCAGTGACACTAATTACATTCATCATGTAGTGCTACCATCACGACTATCCATTTCCAAATTTTTCCATCACCCTTAACAGAAAATCAGTGCCCCCTAAACAATGACTCCCTCTTTCTCTTTTCCTCCTACCTTTGGTAACTGCTAATAAATTTTGGTCTCTACGCATTTGCCTATTCTAGACATATCATGTAAGTGAGATCATACAATATTTGTCCTTTTGTGTCTGTCTTATTTCACTCAGCATACTGTTCTCAAGGATCATCTGTGTCGTAGCATGTATCAGAACTTCATTTCTTTTTACAGATGAATAATATTCCATTGTATGAGTATACCACATTTTGGTTATCTGCTCATCTGTTGAAGGACATTTCGGTTGTTTCCACCTCTTTGGCTATTGTGAATAGTACGGCAGTGATCATTTATGTACAACTATCTGTTTGCATTCCTGCACTCAATTCTTTTGGGCATATAACAAAAGTGGAATTGCTGGGTCATATGGTAATTCTCTGTTTAACTTTTTAAGGAACCACCAAACTGTTTTCCACCGCAACTATACCATCTTACAATCCCACCAACAATGGATTAGGGCTCCAGTTTTCCCACATCCATGTTAACACTTGTTGTTTTCCATTTTTCTGATCTTAGCCCATCCTAGTGGGATGAAGCGGTATCTAATTGTAGTTTTGATTTGTATCTCCATAGTAACTAATGGGAGCCCTGGTGATGCAGTGGTTAAGAGCTCAGCTGCTAACCAAAATATTGGCAGTTTGAATCCACCAGCCGCTCCTTGGAAACCCTATGAGGCAGTTCTACTGTATTGTATAGGTTCACTATGAGTCGGAATCAACTTGACGGCAACTGGTTTCGGGTTTTTTTTTTTTTTAATAACTAATGACATTGGGCATCTTTTCATTTGCTTGTTGGCTATTTCTACATCTTAGATGAAATATCTATTCAAGTCTTGCCCATTTTTTGATTAGGTTGTATGTCTTTTTGTTGTGGACTTGTTCTGATGTAAGAGGTAATATCTAACATCTGATACATGGCAGTTGCTCAAAAAGTGTTTATAGAGGGGATACAGGGAGGGAGGGAGAAGACTAATCCCTGCCTCAGGGTTTTGTTTATTAAGTTAAACAATTTGTGCAAGTTTCATATCTCAGTGCCTGGTTAATAAAGGTAACTCAATATTAGTTCCCTTCCCTACTCTTGCTTAAAATAAACAAGTTATCTGGGAAAGATAGCCTGCAGGCAATTATGAATGGGGTTGCATTTATTTATAGGATTTATTCACATAGCAAGGCCTATAGGAATGGGACCAGGACAGGTCAAGGAGGGTCCTGAAAGGTTTATAATTTTTCGTTTCTATAAGAGGAGCTGAGGTGGGGGGAAGGGGCCAGTAGGGGTGCTGAGCTGACAAGAGGCAGTATGCTGGCACTATGGGATTGAGAGGCATAAAGCAAGAGGAAAGCCTCACCTACATCACCTGCAGGACAGGTGAGGGAGTAGCGAATCCCATCAGACCCGTGACTAACAGAACTGGGGAATCCCGGGTCCAGTGCTAAGCCAGTAGCCATTGTCTCTGATTCCAGACCTTAAGACTCTTGCTTCATTATCAAAACACCAACCCAAGAGCTATTTCCTTCTTTCTAATCTCCTCTGCCTGGTTTGAGAGTTTAGTTCCTGGGAAAGAAATTTTAAAAGACTCATTCAACTGATGATATGTTTCATATTTTATTCCAGCAGCAGTTAGCTGCAGATTCCTCCATGTGACTTTGTAATATTTGAAAATAATCTATTTAGGTCTAACCTAGTTAAGAGTATTAGAAAAGGGAATACACTGTGCAAATTGTCCACAGCATTGCTGGATGAGAAGGCCCAAATGTAGACAGTGAAATAAAGGCACCAAAGATTTCTTCTAACATGGGAAGATGTGCAGAACCACATGTAAGTGTGAATCATGCCATTACTCGTTTTCTTTCTCATAACAAAGCTTTAAGAAACCCAAATATTAGTTGCTTGTTGTACCTAGGGTTTAAAATATCCCCAAATTTCAATTATTGTATTTACTAAATAGTTATTGAAAATGAAATGTGAGTGGATTTCTCAATGCATGGAAATACAAACACAACACACAGAGATAAGGATAGTCTTTTCAACAAATGGTGCTGGAACATCTGGACATCCACATGCAAAAAAATGAATATAGACACAGAGCTTATACCTTTCACAAAAATTAACTCAAAATGGATCATGGACCTAATGTAAGATGCAAAACTGTACAACTTCGAGAAGATAATATAGGAGAAAATCTAGGTGACCTTGAGTTTGGCAATGACTCTTTAGATACAACACCAAAAGCACAATTCATAAAAGAAAAACTGGTAAATTGGATTTCATTAAAATTAAAAACTTCCTGCTCTGCAAAAACACTGTAAATAGAATGAAAAGATAAGCCACAGACTGGGAGAAAATATTTACAAAACACATATCTGATAAAGGACTGTATCCACATTATACAAAGAACTGTTAAAACTCCATGATAAGAAAAACCCAATTACCAAATGGGCAAAAGATCGAAACAGACACCTTACCAAATAAGGTATACAGATGGCAAATAAGCATATAAAAAAAAATGTTCAACATCGTATGTCATTAGGGAATTGCAAATTAAAACAATGAGATACCACTGTAGTCCTGTTACAATGGCTAAAATCCAAAACACTGACAACATCAAATGCTGGCAAGAATGTGGAGCAACAGGAATTCTCATTCATTGCTGGAGGGAATGAAAAATTATACAGCCACTTTGGAAGACAATCTAGCAGTTTCTTACAAAGCTAAACATAAGCTTACCATACGATCCATCAGTCACAGACCTATGTATCTAAGTTGAAAATGTATGTCCACATAAAACCTGCACACCAATCAATGTTTATAGCATTTTTATTCATAATAGCCCAAAATGGGAAGCAACCAAGATGTCCTTCAACAGATGGATGAACAAATAAACTGTGGTGCATCCATACAATGGAGTATTATTCAGTGATAAAAAGAAATAAGCCGTCAAGCCACAAAAAAGACATGAAAGAATCTTAAATACATAACTGCAAAGTGAAAGAAGCCAGTTTAAAAAAGTGACATACTACATGATTCCAACTATGTAACAGTCTGAAAAAGGCAAAACTGTAGCAAGAGTAAAAAGATCAGCGGTTTCCAGGGAGTCTGGAGTTGATGAAGAGGGATGAATAAGTGGAGCACAGGGTATTCTTAGGGCAGTGAAGCTATTCTGCATGATACTGTAGTGGTAAATACATGACATTAAGCATTTGTCAAAACTCATAGGACTGTACAATAGGGTAAATTCTAATATAAGTTATAGACTTTAGTTAATAATAATGTATTAATATTGGTTCATCAAATTTAACAAGTGTACCAGATAAATGCAAGATGTTTATAACAGGGAAACTCTCTGTGCAGGCAGAGAGGGAATATTTGGGAGCTCTCTGTACTTTCTGTACAACCTCTCTGTAAATGGAAACTGCTCTTAAAAATAAAGTCCATTTTTTTAAAAGGAATGTGAAATGAAAATATTACACAAAAGTAACATATACATGCCAATTATGACATAAAAACATGTTTATGTCATTGATAAACATCAGGAACTAATCTGTAGCAAGACTAAGGTGCATCTGACCCAAGCCATGGTGTTTTCCATCGCCTCATATGCATGTGAAAGCTGGGCAATGAATAAGGAAGACCGAAGAAGAATTGACACCTTTGAATTGTGGTGTTGGAGAATATTGAATACATGGTGGACTGCCAAAAGAGCGAACAAGTCTGTCTTGGAAGAAGTACAGCCAGAATGCTCCTTAGAAGCAAGGATGGTGGGACTTCATCTCACGTACTTTGGACATGTTATCAAGAGGGACTAGTCCCTGGAGAAGGACATCAAGTTTGGTAAAGTAGAGGGTCAGTGAAAAAGAGGAGGACCCTCAACGAGAAGGATTGACACAGTGGCTGCAACAATGGGATCAAGCATAACAATGATTGTGAAGATGGCGCAGGACCGGGCAGTATTTTGTTCTGTTGTACGTAGGGTCGCTATGAGTCCGAACCAACTCAACGGCACCTAACAACAACAAAAATCTGTAGCAATGCTAGTAATTGGCCTAATACTCATGGAGTTCTTTTTGGTAATAAACATACTTATGCTCTTAAAATATTTGGAAAAATTTTCTTAGTAAAAATCAAGTCTTTCCACAGATGTACATTTAAGGTACATTTAAGATGAGTTTCCTGAGAACATAAATGCTCAAGAGGAATAAGCAGGAGTTGATGAGGGAAATCTTAATTTGCATTTTTCCTGCCTTAAATGCCTGAAATATCTCGGGTATAATGTTGCATGAATAAGGCTTTTAGTGTTTAATGTGATATGATTTAAACATTCTCTTTTTGATAGGGTCTATAAAACATTTGCTATTAATGGCCATTACTTTTCATTTTTATCTACCAAATCTACTAAGGGAAAAAAATATGTCGAGGCTTTCACTGGTCACCTTATATCTTTTCTATTATCTGGCAATAAACTTCACTCCCCTCAAACCTAGGACAATCCATTTGGAAAGGGACACTAGGTGATCCATCCTAAACAGGATGCTGTACGTCCTGTAGAGCTTCCTACTTGTACTTGCCAACCTGATTGTCTCCCTATGTCTTCCGATCCTCCCAACAGTCCTGTTGAGGTAGATGGGATAATGTTCCTGCAGCCATCAAAGATACTGAAACTGAGACTGTTAAAAGTACATCTTCACCATAAGTGAAGTCTAAAATATTCAACCAGGAAAATACAGTTTTCCATATTTTTGAGGTTAATCGAATTATCAGAATCAGTCTATGCGGTTGGTCTGCCAGGCATTCCAGGACCAGCTGCAGGATGCAAACCCACCCTGGTCCCAGCTGCAATTCAGCACCAGCCTCTGTCCACTCCAGTTTAAATCTTGATGGGGTTAATTCCTGAGTTGGCTGGGGCTTGCTAGATAGTGGCAAGGATTCCAGGAATCTCTGTTAGTTAAGGCCCATTTCTTCAGACTGATCCAAAGAGACTAAACTGAAAGAATGCTGGGAACATAGACTCTACTTCCCAAGATAGGGTTGTCTGCCATTTCCCCACCTGTGCTTCTCCTCCCCCTCAACATTTCATCTTTCCCTACATGAGATAAGAACTTTACCACCCACTCCTAATGGGGAATGGGGGCTGAATAGAGTATAGAAACAATTCCCAGTTGGGTTATACTCAAATCATTAAGGTTTACTGTATTTGTAGAGCCAGACATTATGTAGTGCAACAACCATCACGCTATCCGTTTCCAAATTATTCCGCCACCATTAACAGGAACTCATTGTCCCCTAAGCAAAGATACTCTGTCCCTCTTTCCTCCCACCCCTGATAATCACTATTAAACTTTGGTCTCTATGTACATTTGCCTATTTCATATAAGTGGAATCATACAATATTTGTCCTTTTGTGACTGACATATTTCATGTGGCATAATGTTTTCAAGGTTTATCCATGTTGTAGCATGTATCAGGATTTCATTTTTTATGGCTGAGTAATATTCCATTGTATGTTCATATCACATTTTGCTTATTCATTCATCTGTTGATGGAAATTTCAGTTGTTTCACCTTTTTGGTTGTTGTGAACAGTGCTGCAATGATCATACCTGGGATTGAGATTGCTGGGTCATATGGGAGTTCTATGCTTAACTTTTTGAAGAACCACCAAACTGTTTTCCACAGCAGCTGTACCATTTTGCATTCCCACCAGCAGTGAATGAGAGTTCCAATTTTACCACATCCTTGCCAACACCTGGCATTTTCCTTTATTCTTTTTTTTTATCATAAACATTACGGTAGGGATCAAGTGGTCTCTCATTGTGGGTTTGTTTTTTTTTTTTTAAATAATATTTTATTGTATTTTTGGTGAAAGTTTACACAGCAAATTAGGTTCCCCTTTGACAATTTCCACACAAATTGCTCAATGACGTTAGTTACATTTTTCACATTATGTCAACATTCTCATTAATTGTGTTCTGGTTGTTCCATTTCCTGTATTCTAGTTTCCCTCTCCCTTATCTTCTCATCTTTGCTTTGGATTAAATGTTGACCTTTTGGACTCATATGGATTTTTTTTAGTAGAACACCAAGCTAATGGATAATATCCTTTAATTTGTATGTCACTCTGCTTTTCTGTCAAAAGGTGATCTCAGGATAGTTTTGATTCAGGGTTTAAACAGCATCTCAAGGCAATAGTCTCAAGGAGTCCTCTGTTCTCAGGTGGTCCAGTTAGTCTTTTTGTGTTAGTTTAGGTAGTGTCTTAGTCATCTACTGCTTCTGCAACAGAAATACCACAAGTGAATGGCTTTAACAAAGAGAAATTTATTTTTTCACAGTAAAGTAGGCTGAAAGTCCAAATCCAGGGCATCAGCTCCAGGGAAAGGCTTTCTCTCTCTGTTGGCCTTCTTCTCATCAGTGTTCCCTGAACTAGGAGCTTCTCTGCACAGGGACTCTGGTCCGAAGGATGCTGTCTGTTCCTGGCACTGCTTTCTTGATGGTATGAGGTCCCCTATTCTCTGCTTGCTTCCCTTTCCTTTTATCTCTTCTAAGGTAAAAGGTGGTACAGGCCACGCCCTAGGGAAACTCCCTTTACATTGGATCAGGGATGTTACCTGGGTAAGAGTGGTGTTACAATCCCACCTGAATCCTCTTTAACATAAAATTACAATCACAAGATGGAGGCCAACCACACAATTCTGGGAATCATGGCCCAGCCAAATTGATACACACATTTTTGGGGGGACATAATTCAATCCATGACAGGTAGATAGTGTATTTCTAGGAATTTGTCCATTTCATCTAGGTTTTCAAATTTGTTGGAGTACAGTTTTTCATAGTAATCTGTTATGATCCTCTTTATCTTGGCTGGATCAGTTGTAATGTCTCCAGTTTTCATTTCTTAATTTGGCTATTTATCTCTTCTTGTTTGTTTAATTTTTTTGTTTTTGTCAGTCTAGCCCGTGATTTGTCTATTTTATTTATCCTTTATAAGAATCAACTTCTGATTTTGCTAATTCTGTCAATTGCTCTCCTATATTAATTATTTCTGCCCTAATCTTTTTTTTTTTTTTTTTTTTTTTTTTTTTTGGTAGTTTTGGCTTCTTTTGCTTTTCCTTTTCAAATTGTTCAAGTTATCTGTTTAAATTATCGATTTTGGATCTTTCTTCTTTTTTAATTTATGCATTTATTGCAGTAAATTTCCCTCTGAGTACTGATTTTGAGGGAAGACGCTCAACAAGATGGATTGACATGGTGGCTGCAACAAAGGGCTCAAGCATAACAATGATTGTGAGGATGGTGCAGGACCAGAGAGTGTTTCATTCTGTTGTACATAGGGTCACCATGAGTTAGAACCAACTTGACAGCATGTAACTGCTTTTGCTGTGTCCCAAAGGTTTTGATATGTTGTATTTTCATTTTCATTTGATTCTAAGAATTTTTTTAATTTCACTTTTGATTTCCTCTATGACCCAATAGTTTTGTAGTGGTGTATTATTTAGTTTCCATTTGTTCATTTTTTTCTTTATTTTTCCTGTTATTGATGTCTAGCTTCATACCACTATGGTCTGAGAAGATGCTTCGTATGATATCAATTTTTTTTTTAATTTGTTGAGACTTGTTTTGTGTTCAACATACAGTCTATTCTAGAAAGTGATCCATGTGCACTGGAGAAAAATATGTATTGTTCTGTTGATGGGTGGAATGTTCTATATATGTCCATTAGGTCAAATTGGCTTATGGTTTTATTTAAGTCTCAATGTTCTTAGTGATCTTCTTTTTAGATGTTCTGTCTAGAATTGAAAGTGCTGTGTTGAAGTCCTCTACTATTATTGTGGAGTTGTCTATTTCTACTTTCATATTAGTATTTGTTGCATGTATTTTAGAGCATTGCTGTTAGGCACATATATATTGAAGACATATAATGTTATGTCTTCTTGCTGAATTGACCCTTTTGTTATTATGTAATGTCCTTCTTTATCTCTTGTAACAGATTTTGATTTAAAGTCTATTTTATTGATATTAATATTGCCACCCCTGCTCTTTTTTGTTTCCTGGTTGCATGGAATATTTTTTTTTCTATCCTTTTATTTTCAGTCTGTTTGTGTCCTTATGTCTAAAGTGTGTTTCTTGTAGACGGCAAAAGGATGGATCAGGTTTTGTTTGTTTGTTTGTTTTTGTTTTTATCCATTCTGCCACTCTCTGCCTTTTGCATGAGAAGTTTAGACAATTTACATTTAAGTTGATTACTGAAAATGAAGTGTCTACCTCATTTTGCTATTTTTTTTTTTTTTTTTTTTAGTGTTTCTTCTCTTCTTTGTTTTTTTATTCTCATTTTTATGTTTTTGTTTGTATTTGGCTGCTTTCTTGTGATGAACCTTTTTGCTTCTTCCTTATTTTCTTCTGTGTATTTTTTCTTGATGATTTCTTAATGGTTACTATGCATATTATATTACACAACTCACAACTGAGACAGTGTTTAACACATGAACAACAGATAATGTATAACCTTAACATATTAAATCTATTCCTGATATGCTCCTCCCCTCCCCATTTCTGTTGCTGAGTCTCCGTTAGCACCGTTGCACATCCTATATCCGATAGGTTTGCTTTGTACCTATTTCTTACAATCTTGATGTTGTACTGTTTGCAGGATTATATTATTGAGGTTATTCCCTGAAAATATTATGTACTTGATCCTTATGACTGCTCGTGTTGTTGCCTTTTTTAGAGATCTTTCTCTCTCTCTCTTATTTTTTTCCCCCACGTATAGATTTGAATATTTGTTTAATGTTCTTGCCTTTTCATTTAGAGTACTCCTTTGAGTAATACTTGCAGAGCTGATCTGGTAGTAGCAAATTCCCAAAGCTTGTATTTGTTTGGGAATGTCTTGATATCCCTCTCACTTATGAATGAATGTTGCTGGGTAAAGAATTCTTGCTTGGCAACTGTTTTCCTTCAGTATTTTATATATGCTGCTCCATTGTCTTCTGACCTCTAGAGTTTCTGGGGAGAAATCTGCACCAATTCTTATGAAGGACACTTGGTATGTTATACTGTGTTTTTCTCTTGCTGTTTTGAGAATTCTCTACCGGTCTTTGGTTTTCAGAAATTTTATTAGGATGTGGCACAGAGTTGATCTTTTTATGTGTCTCCTAATTGGGGTTCATGTAGCTTCCTGTATTTGCAGGTTTGGTTCTCTGTCCAGGTCCAGGAAATTCTGAGTATCTCTTGGAAAATTCTTTCTATACCTTTACTGTTGTCATGGTGCTCTGGAATTCCAATGATTCTAATGTTAGATTTCTTAATTGAATCCCATATTCCCATTTGGCTGTGTTAACTTTTCTTTGTTCTTTTCTCTTGTTTTTCTTGAGACTTGATCATTTCAGTTATTCTTGTCTTCTAGTTCACTTAGTCTATCTTCTGTCTGTTCGACTATTGTTGAGTGTTTCTCTTGCTTTTTCTAATTCAGTTGCTTTATTCTTCAGTTTCAGCATTTCTCTTTGGTTTGTTTTGTTTTTTGTTTTCTGTGTTTTTTTTTTTTTCAATTTCCTTATTGAGTTTCTCATTTTGTTCTGCCATTTGTTTTCTGATCTCTATTATCTTGTTTTCTGTGTGCTTTTTGCTTTCTTTAAACATATTTAGCATCATTATCTGAAAATTTTCTATTTTTTGTGTTAACCTGGCCTTCATAGGAGAAATTTTCATGTTTTCCTCTTGATTCTTTTTCTCTTGTGATTTTGTGTGTCTTACTATTTTCTGTTGAACTTGGGCTGTTTTGATATCTTTTTTTTTTTTTTTCAATTATTTTAAATTCTGTTTTCTGATTTTTGTGAGAAAATTTTCTGGTTATACTTGGCTGAATTATCTCCACTCTATGCTCCTAGGAGGAGCCCTGGTTTCACAGTGGTTAAAGCACTCAGCCACTAACTGAAACTTTGGTGGTTCAAACCCACCAGCCAGTCCGTGGGAGAAAGATGTGACAGTCTGCTTCCATAAAGATTTATACAGCCTTGGAAACCCTATGGGGGAGTTGTACTATGTCCTGTAGGGTCACTGTGAGTAGGAATTGACTGGACTGCAGCATTCTTAGGTTTTTTCAGTGCTAATTCAGGAGTTCTGGGTGCTTTCCTCCAGAGTTCGATATGCATGCACAAGGATTTTAGCTGGCTGCAGATGCCGAAAGGAGCCGGTTCAGCTTTCCTGTGGTGAAGGTGGGAAGCGCTCTATGTCTTTCCCTCATAGGTGCCCCTGCACAGGCTCTCCCACAGTGTCCTACCGTGGGTAGGGAGTTAGCTGCTTCCCTCTGTGTTGTCCATCTAAGTACCCGCATTGTCCTGGTGCCTTTTCATCTCCTCCCAGTCCTAGTACCTGTCCATCTGGGGTCTCGGTGAGATTCAATAGCACTCTCTCACAGCACCATGGTCTCACTTTGCTTCATCTCAAGTGCGCTGCCATGAACTCCCACAGCCTATTTGTGTAGCCTTAGAAATTGGGCTACAGCTTCCTCAGTTTAGCTTCCATTCTGTGTTTTTTGTTTGAAGTGTTGCTTGGCCTCATCCCAAAATGAGTGCAGTGCGTGAGTGCTCCAGATGCTAGCAAGTAGTTTTTTCCAGCTTCTGTGCTGCACCTGCTTCTCCTCTTCCCTGTTTCTGGGCTCTCATCAACTCTCCAACACCTCAGCTGTTCTCTGGAGTTCTGAGATCTCAGTCTGTGTTTGTTTTTATTCATTGTTCACTGGGTTAGTTCCTGGGGGATAAATGGGAGTGAACACTAGCTTCACCATCTTGCCCCAGCCCCTCCTCATTGTGATTTTGATTTGCATCTCCTTAATGACTAATGATATTGAGTATCTTCTCATGTGCTTGTTGGCCATTTGTATATCCTCTTTAGTGAAATCTTTATTCAGTTTCTTTGCCTATTATTTGATTGGGTTGTTTGAGTTTTGTTATTGTTGTTGTTGTTAATTTGTAGGAGTTCTTATATATTCTGGATATGAAACCCTTATCAGATATATGGGTCCAAAAATTTCCACCAGTCTGTAGGTTCTCTCTTCATTTTGTTGATAAAGTCCTTTAATGCACAAAAGTTTTTAATTTTTATGAAGTGTAATGTATCTATTTTGTCTTTTGCTTCTTGTGTTTTTGACATCATGTCTAAGAGCCCATGATTAAAAACTAGGTCCTGAAACCATATCCCTATGTTTTCTCCTAAGTTTTATGGTTTTAGATCTTACATTTAGGGCTTTGATTCAATTAGAGTTAATTTTTTTATATGATGTGAAGTGTGGATGTAACTTCATTCTTTTGCATGTGGAAATATGGTTGTCCCACGAGCATTTATTAAAGAGATTATTCTTTTGAACCAAATGTACTTGGCAACCTTGTCAAAAATCAATTGACCATAGATGTTTGGGTTCTATAATTTATTTTTAATTTTAAAATAACATTAAAGGAGGACTTGAAGTTTTCATATTCATCCAAAGGGGACATGGGTTTTCAGTGTGGACAAATAGAGGGATGGGGGGAGAAGATGTCACTCACACCTGTGATAAAGTGCTTCCTGCAACCAGGCACTGAGGTGGTCATTGCGCTTCAAGTCAGCCAAGGGAAAAAGAGAATATTTGATTTCAGAGTTTTCATCGAAACTAGGATTGCCAGATAAAATACAGGATGCCCAATTACACTTGAATTTCAGATAAACATAAATTTATTTTTAGCGTAAATATGTACCAAACATTGTATGGGACATACTTATAGTAAATTTTTCCTCATTTACCTGAAATTCAGGAGCCCTGGTGGCACAGTGGTTAAGAGCTTGGCTGCTGACCAAAGGGTCAGCAGTTTGAATCCACCAGCTGCTCCTTGGAAACCCTATGGGACAGTTCTACTCTGTTCTGTAGGGCCGTTATGAGTCAGAATTGACTCAACGGCAATGGTTTTGGGTTTTTTGTTTGTTTGTTTGTTTTTGGTACCTGAAATTCAAATTTAACTGGGCATCTTGTATTTTTATTTGCTAAATCTGGCTATCGTGTTCCAAACACATCAGTCTAGATAAACTTTTTGTAGAAATATTAGCCACAGAAGGGGTTTATCCCAGAGTACATTTATAAAAGGAACAAGAAGGGAACAGAACTGATAGTATTCTTTTTCTATGAGTTTGCGCAAGCCATAGAAATGTATTTCGAATGAATCCCATTTTTGTCAACCTTCCATGTGAGGGGTTCTTAAACTCGGGTCTGTGAAAGAGCTTCAGGAGGTCTGTGAATCTTCCGAAATCTAGACCAAAACAAATATATGTGCATCTTTGTAGGGGAAAGGAATCATAATTAGGTTCTCAGAAGGCGCCTTACCCCCAAGAAGGTCAGAAGGCGCTACCTTATTGCCTGAGGGCATAGCTTTAAACTCAGGGAAAGCATTTTTTGCTGGAGATTTGGGTGTTATTACTTTTCAGGCAACTGACTTTCTGATTATCTAACCTAAAACTTAGAGAATTTAAGAGTGGAAAGTTTACGGGCCCACTGAAGCATCTCTCTCAAATGTATGAGATGTCATGAGTTCCACATCTTTCACAGGAGATGATCTGGAGTCAGTTCATGAGTCATGCTGATTATTGTGCATTATCTGATAATGGTTAAAATTAAGAGGCATATGTTATAAATGCCAAAGGCCATTAAAGAGAGGAATAGAGATGAGAGACAGAGAATAATGCCTATACAATTAATAATCTTGCTACCTGAAAAAATAAATGACCCATTCTGATAATTACTTCTTTATTATTACTTTAGAACTCCTTCCTCAACTTACCAACAGCAGTTTCCAATGAGCTCGACTGGCCACAATTTTCTGGCATTACTGGATTTCTAGACTCCACTAGTGGGTAAGTGTGTTTGCACACCTTCAAACATTTCAGTATATCTATGTAAGGAAAGAACAGGAGTTGGGACTTCTTCCCAACATGTTGAAATGAGAATTATTATGAACTGTTTCCAGAACAAAAGTCACATACAACAAACCCCACTATGGACATAGAGTCCACCATACAGTGGATTGTAATTGAAATTGTATTTTATCAAAGCTGCCAAGGATGGAATATCCCTACTGCAGAGGCTTTATGGTTTGTCTCTGATGGAAAATACTCACAACCATCACCGAATTTTTCTGATTTGAAGAACAAAGAAGCTTACTTGATTTTTTTATTCTCAGAAATTAATATTTATAAAGGTAATGGCTATCAATGATCATAAAGATGGCAAAGGACCAGGCAATGTTTTGCTCTGTTATACATAAGGTCGCCGTGAGTCAGAGCTAACTCAACAGTAACTAACAACAAAAACAATGGCTAAAAATAATTGGAAAGTCTCAAGTTCCTGGAATCATCCTGGTGTTAATGCTCTGGTTTGTAGGTAGAGACAGTGCACTATGAGTCTGAGTGAGACACAACTCAATTTGCTATGTGTGGTTTGTTGTTGACTTTGGGCCTGGGCTTCACTTCCCAGGCCTACAACCTGACAGGGACACCTCTGATGCTGGTGAGGCTTTGCAAGTGTCCCCAACATGGTGGACAGACACAGGTATGACAGGTAATTTCCCAACATACCCCAAATATTTATGAAACTAAATAAACCAAAAACCTAACCAAACCCATTGCCATGGAGTCAATTCCAACTCATAGTGACCCAATAGCACAGAGTAGAACTGCCCCACGGGGTTTCCAAGGAGCACCTGGTGGATTCGAACTGCTGACCTTTTGGTTAGCAGCCATAGCTCTTAACCACTACGCCACCAGGGTTTCCAAAAACTAAATAAGCAGAAGGAAATATGGTAGATGAATGACTTTCTTATAAAAAAAAAGGGGTAGAGCTTTGCTTTGAGATCTGAAGGCAGGATGGAACCAACTAAAAAGCCCTCTTTGACTCAGGCAGCAACACTAGAAAGGACAATAAAATAAGCCATGGAAATTGTGGGGAGGGCAAGAGTGCATGGGCCTGGTTTACCCAAATCTGTAAAAAGCAGGAATGTTTGAGAAACGGTTATAGTATTAGCACCCCATTTTTTAAATTTGATGTAGGACATTTTATACCTGAATAATTTATTGGATCATTATCTTTAATCATTCATTGTAAAGATACTTACTGAATACTTACCACCTACTTAGGCACTGAGTTAGGTACCACAGGTGTTTTAAGCTAAGCAAGTCTTTTCCTATCTCTGAAGTCGATTACTATCAAGTAGGGAGATGAGACAAATGCACAAATAATGGTAGTACAAGACAGATGGACCAAAAGACAGGTCTCAACAGAGGGCTACAGGGTTCAGTAGAGAAGGAATCCATGGAAAAGAGCAACAGCCACCTCCTATTGAGGTGAGAGGCAAGGGGCCCAAACCCTAAAGGATTTAGGAGATTGGGGTGATGGAGGGGGTAGAAAAAAGCTAGGAAAGAAAACTTACCTTCAGGAAAACATACTCATATTTATGCAGAAATCATTTATGAATATAGCAAAGCAGAAGGGATGCATTTTCAAGTTCAGCTGTAGATTTTCAAGTTTACTTTTGTTTGAATAAAAAGGCTACTCCTTGCCATTAGGGTAAAAATACTAACAGTAACGATAATAGTGATAGTAAGAATAACACTATACTGAGTGTTAAATTGAGATTATCTCATTTAATCCCTTTGTAAGGTAGGTGGTATTATTTTCTGCATTTTGCAGTTGAGGAATCTAAGAGTGTAGTAGACAGATCAAGAAACTTGACCAAGGTCACACAACTGATAAGAAGTGATGAGGAACATAAACCCAGATTTTCGGCATGGAACCTTGCCGAAAGAGTAATTGGTGGGCAAGGACCCTCCTAGCCCACAACTCCCAACCTTTATGTACTGGTTTTATTCTGTGTGCAGGAACATGGCTCCCTCTTTGCCATTATTCCCTTCTTTGAGTGCATAGCTATAGGGTGGGGCAATGACTAAGAACAAAGGAGCCTTCCAATGCGGAGACTTGGCATGCATAGTTCCACATGTCAATCATGTGTCTGGTGTCCCTTCCTAGGGTCCCAATACTCCCAGCAGTCTGGGGCCCCCTGAGCACCAGCCTCGGTCCCCATCTTTTCTCTGCTGCAGCTGCTGTTGTCTTTGTCACCTGGAACACATCCGGAAATAGGCCCAGTTAAAGCAGCTTTCTAGAAGGGTCTTTTATCTCCCCACTGTGAACATCAGACTTGAGAAAATAATACCTAAGTGCCCTCCGCCCAATCCAGCTATCTGCCTATAAAAATACCAGGAGGTATCTCTAAACCAAGGCTTTTACGACAATAACGAAAAGAATTGGTTAAGAATGAGAAATGGATGCGGTTTACTGT
This sequence comes from Trichechus manatus latirostris, assembly GCF_000243295.1. Classification (NCBI taxonomy): domain Eukaryota; kingdom Metazoa; phylum Chordata; class Mammalia; order Sirenia; family Trichechidae; genus Trichechus; species Trichechus manatus. The sequence continues at coordinate 1,579,311 of NW_004444073.1, forward strand.
ACTATCAGTGGAAGCTTAAATTTACACGTGAATCCTATGAAGCTCAGTCACTGTTTGATCTGAAACCTCATGATGTTGCCATAAAGAAAATACCAGTCTGATGTTTGAAAGTAATTGCCAAGCTGTTTAAATCTTTACCGGAGTCCCTCGAAGAGTGCTAAGGAAGGAATTCATTCACCATGCCCAGCAAAACTGGTCAACACTTCTTTCCTCATCTCTGCAGCTCACACTCGCCAGGAGTTGCCCCACGTCTCGTACATCTAAACTTCTCCAAAACTCTATCCTTCTTAGCTCCTGTTCAGGCTCTGTTCAGTTGTTTTTAGTTTTTGTTGGGGGACAGCAGGGAAGCCTGTCACCCTCTTCCTTTCTGCCTCTCTTCTGTCCCCAGACTAGAGACTGCTCCCTCTGTTGTTGCTGTTAGTTGCCGGTGAGTCAACTCATGGTGAGTCCGTGTGTGCCAAGTAGACCTGTTCCATAGGGTTTTCGAGGTTGTGACATTTTGCAAGCAGATTGCCAGGCCCGGCTTCTGAGGTGCCTCTGGGTGGGTTCAAACCACCAATCTTTCGGAGAAATGAGCGCTTAATCGTTTGCACTACCCAGGGGCTCCTTGGGGGGTGGGCGGAGGTTGCTCCCTTATCAGTGTAAAATCCCCCTAGCTCGCCAGTCCTGCAACAGTTTCCACCCATTATCCTCATCTCTAGAGCCCAGCAGATAGACAGGATCTTCCTTACAAGTGTGATGGTGGGACGAAGGGAAGAGGAAGTGTTGTGAGTCTTCAGACGCGAATAGTTTCTTGTAACTCTTACATTTTAAGGGCTATGCAGAGAGATTCTGACAGTGGCTCACAAAGTTAAGTGCAGCTTATGTGAAAATCATCTCTATTCTGAGCTAGTCTGTACTGCTGTTTACAAAAAACACTCAGCCTTTGCTCGTGCAGCTTGCTCAGTGTTGATTCTAAGTATTGTACTGATCTGTTGTATCTCTAAGGAGGTTCACACCACAACTGGTAGTTCCCCTACCTGCAGTCACTTTTTTATTTGTGGGGCCCTGAGTTACCTCGTTGTCTCTCTCAGAATGCTCTTTTGGCCAGTTGTTTCTGTGTGCTGTGCCTGTTGTCTCTGCCACTCAGCTGTAATGGGGAAGAGTATGTACAACTCCTTTTGATACAACAGGAAATTCTCTGTTGGAATCTGAACTGCCGTGATTCCCCCATTAAGGAGTAACATGAGCAGCATGGCACTGGGTAAGTATCATCATTTAGTGTGTCATTCATATGAGGGTTAATGTTAAACTGTCTCATCTGTCCTCAAGCAGAGTATTTTTTAAAAAAAATTGTCATTGAGTTGATTCCGAGTCATGGTGACCCTACGTATGTCAGAGTAGAACTGTACTCCATAGGGTTTTCAGTGGTTGATTTTTTTGATGTAAACGTTTAAGCCAGGACTTTCTCCTGAGGTACCTCTGGATGTTCTCCAACCTCCAGCCTTTCAATTAGCAGCCAAGCACGTTAACTGTTTGCACCACCCAGGGGCTCATGTAAATTATACCTGCAGATAATCTGTGCTAGATCAATTAAAAGAATAAAAATTCATCAAGTGTGCAAAAAGTACTGTAGAGACTTTAGCAGATGGTGGAGGTCTTCTCCTGATGGAATAAGAAGAATGAAAAAAATATTGACCTAGAAACGGCACTGGTGAGAGATATGAATAGCTGCCACCAGCGTTTGAGCAAATGTTCCTTTCAGTTTAAATGCTTATCAATGTGGGACAGAGCCCCACTCAGCTGCTAACCGAAAGGTCAGCGGTTCGAACCCACCAGCCACTCTACGGAAGAAAGATGTGGCAGTCTGCTTAAAATCCTTAAAGATTACAGCCTTGGAAACCCCATGGGGCAGTTCTACTCTGTCCTGTTGGGTCACTATGAGTCAGAATTGACTTGACGGCAGTGAGTTTGGTTTTTGTGCTATTCAACTGGATCTCTAGAATGTGTTTCCTATCATTTGTGATCAGCCTCATATTATGAGTATTAGCAATGCTCTTTGGGAAATACACCTTGTGAAAACAAAAAAGATGCAATTTTGAAGAGAATGTGGTTTCTTTCCTTCTTCAGTTATACTCTTTGCCCCCTCAAAATTTAATATGTCCTTTTGGAAGCACGAATATAACTCTAATTGAAATTACACGCATGGGATAAAAGACAAACATAACCCCTTAGTTTTGCAAATGTTTAGTTCCTTCAGCTGAGTCAGCATTAACAAAATCTGTTCCCTTGACTCTCAGACTTCAGAAAATTCAATAATAAGTGATATTCCTTAAAAACATGTGTTGTTGTTGTTTTCCCCAATATGATTCAGAAAGCAATTGAGTAGGTCAAAAACAGAAAAAAATCTCCGTGAGGTTGGTAGCTTGGAGTCTGGGAGCCTGACGATAAGGTAGAGAACTGTAACTGTTAAGTGGAAAGAAAGAACATATTTTAAAAGAGATTAAAAAGAATGCTTCGTGTTCAGATCACCTCCAAAAGCAATTAATGCAACAGGGAAATTCTATTTAAATTAAAGAGGCCAAGTCCCCATACATGTGTACAAGGATGGGAAACAACACCAAAACTTCAGAAGGCAGGACTTCTCATTTAAAAGTAAAATCTAAAATTCCAGACCCAGTGAGTCAGTGTCGTGTGGTGGGAGGAGGACTAGATTTAGACTGACAAGGGTTCTAGTTCTGTGTGATCCTAGGTGGAACATTCACCATCCATTTATGTAATGAAGTTGAATTGGGCCAGATGAACACTTAAGTTCTCCCCAGTGTTCAAGTTCAGTAGCTACAGGGCAGCATGATATTAAAGTCCTCATCCAACTTTATGATGCTACTTGATTTAGAAACTTTGGAGAAAATTGTTGGGGAGAGACACTCTTGCTTCTCCCCATCAAATATGCTTTTCCCCATCGTTTTACTAGCTTGTACCTTGAGACAAGATATTGCTAAATGTATCAGTCAGGGCCTGAAACGTTATTGGAAGCACATTCGCCAGTGGGCAGGATTACTGTGCTCTAAAGTCGGGCACATTAAGTTCTGCATTATGCAACTTTGGGTACTTGGCCAGCTACTAATTAGAAGTGGTACCGCAATATGGTTCTTTACCTGTACTATTTCCTCCACAGCAGACCCTGGAGAGGAAATAGGTGACCTCAAATCCTTAACAAAAAATAATGCAGCTGAGCATTTATGGCTGCTAGAAATGCCTTCTTCTGGAAGTAGGACCGGGAGTCTGTCCAGTCAGTGGAGTTTGCAGGCTGAGGGATAAACAATAGAGATGTTCTGCAAGCTGGGAAGAAAAACAGGGCAGCAACTGGAGCTTCAACAAAAGATGTAAGTAAAAAGCTGAAGTTAGCCATTAAAAGTTATGAAAGCCAAAGAATCAAAAGCAGTTACCAAAATTACCATACCAAGTTGGAGAGAGAAGACTGGGATAAGTGGGTCAACATAAGTGAGCACAAACCTACGGAGTTTTCTAGAGTAAACGTTGCTCCCTCTGCTTCTGGCTTAAATTTACTATATTGGGCCAGAGACACAGCTGACCTTGGAAAGAAAAAGACAAAGTCATTGTTACTAGTGATACAGTAAAGCTACGTGAGGACATTTAAACATGTATCTTTGATGAAAGTTGTCCTAGAATCTGAGTGCTAAAAGGTTATCTATTCTCCCTTACCCAATAGACATATGAGAGAACTATTGTATTACTCCAGACTAAGTCTCTTGGGGCATTAAAAACAGAAAATTGGAGAGCAGGGATTTGCAGCTAAGATTTGCTAATCTAATTTTATATTAAAAAAAAAAGACATGTAAGTACTAAACACTAATGGGCTTAATAACCTTATTAAATCCATTATTCACAAATTACATGTGATATAATTGCAGATGATTATCCTTCTATTATATTTTGCAAAGCAAATAACTACCTAGAGTGTTGGTCATCTGGAGTTGAGTGAGACTAATTGGAATGGGACATAGTCTATAGCAGCGGTTTTCCAAATGTGCTTCATGGATCCCTGGGAGGATGTCTTCAAGACCCTTTACGGGGTCCACAAGTTAAAATTATTTTCTAAAAATACTAAAACCTTATTTCCTTTTCACCATGTTGACATTGGTACTGATGTCACAAAAGCAATGGTGGGTAAAACTACTAACAATCCCATTCATCTCGTTGCCGTCGAGTTGATTCCCACTCATAGTGACCCTGTAGGACAGAGCGGAACTGCCCCATAGAGTTTCCAGGGAGCGGCTGGTAGATTCGAACTGCCAACCTTTTGTTAGCAGCTGAGCTCTTAACCACTGCACCACCAGGGCTCCTTAGCATAAATCAAACAACACCAGCAAACTGTACTAGGAATCATTGTATTCTTTACCTCCACACGCTCCCAGTTTAAAAATAAATGGTGGGGGGAGGCAGTCTCCCTTAAAAAATGTCACCTATGAAGCAGTAAAAAATTATTAATTTTATTAAATTGAGTACATGAATTTTTAATAATTTCACGTGAAGAAATAAGAAGTACACCTACAGCACTTTTGCTGCATTACAAAGTACGATGGTTATCTGAAGGAAAAGCAGTTGTGTGAGTGAACTGAGAGCTGAACGTGTCACTTTTTTTCATGGAACACCATTTTTATTGAAAGAAAGACTGGAAGGCAAATGATGGTTATTCAGACTTAGATATATGACAGATATTTTATATAAAATGAATGAAATGAGCTTGCTATCATTTCAAGGAAAACAGCTGACATTATTTGTTGTTAGTCATAAAACTTCAGCTTTCAAAGAAAATTCTGAATTTGGGAAAATTTGTGTTTACCATGCACTTGACAGCTTCCCAATACTCAAAGACTTTTCTGATGAACTAACTCTCTCCTGTGCTCTTATTGTGTCCTTCAATACCAATGTCACCTGTCATGGATTGAATTATGTCCCCCAAAAATGTGTGAATCAGTTTGGCTGGGCCATAATTCCTGGTATTGTGTGATTTTCCTATATGTTGTAAATCCTGCCTTTATGATGTTAACGAGGGAGGATGGGTGGTAGTTGTGTTAGTAAGACCGGATTCAATCTACAAGATTGGATTGTGGCCTGAAGCAATCTCTTGAGCTATAAAAGAGAGAAGTAAGCAAAGAGACAGGGGGACCTGATACCACCAAGAAAGCAGGGCCAGGAGCAGAGCGTGTCCTTTGGACCTGGGGTCCCTACACAGAGAAGTTCCTAGTCCGGGGGAATATTGATGAGAAGGCCGACAGAGAGAGAAAGACTTCCCCTGGAGCTGATGCCCTGAATTTGGACTTTTAGCCTACTTTACTGTGAGGAAATAAACTTCTCTTTGTTAAAGCCATCCACTTGTGATATTTCTGTTATAGCAGCACTAGATGACTAAGAAGACATCACCTCACTTTTTGTAACTGTTTATTGATTGTCTCCCCACCCCATCCCCACCCACACCCGAACTCTGAGCATCTTGAGTGCAGCAGTCAAGCTTGACTGTGCTTATAGCCTTAGTATCTAGCACAGTGTGGGGCACATAGTAGGTACTCAACAAAAGAGTTGCTGGATACGTTTATAGTAATATCACTTTACATTTGTAGAGTGCTTTACAATCTACAAACCTCCTTCACATGTATTTTCTCAGATTGCCTAAAACAAAATCAGATTTGCAGGAAATAACATTTCAGGGAAAATACTAAGGGCAAGGGAAGGGAGATATAAACAGCATGAATTAAATTATCAGTTGTATGATGTGATATGTATAAAAATAAATCAGTATAACTTAAAACCCTTGGACTTCTAAGTGTTTCCTATAATAAGTGTTCTACAAGAAATTAGCAAGATTCATTAAATATTAAAATAACCACACAGCCAGCAAATCGGGGAGAATGAATTTGAAAGAAAATTATCAATCCAGTAGTCAGGTGGAAAAAATAAAACAAACGACTAAATTCACTAAAGTTAGTTAATTCATAAATCAAGCTTCTATGTGAATTTTTGTCCAGAATGATATAATTTTGCAACCTAGTTTGGTCAAAGTAAGTGAACAACCCCCAAATTTCTCAGGTAGAACTCTTATAACCAACTGAACCTGAGATTTTAGGCGATCTCAATACTAAAATACAGATCACAGAGATAATTCATCAATATTCCTCAAAAAATGTTCTGTGAAACACTAGTTACACAGGATGTTAAGGGTATTTGTTGATGTTAGTTGTCAGCTCCAACTTATGGCCATCTGTGTGTAACAGAACAAAACATTGCCAGGCCCTATACAGCTATTGGAGCCCTGGTGGCGCAGTGGTTAAGAGCTCGGCTGCTGACTTACACGGTGCAAAAGAGAATGAAGGAAATCAGAGGCTCAAAGAAGAAACTAGTCCACAAGACTAATAGCCCACGTGAACCACAGCTTCTTCAAACCTGAGACCAGAAGAACTAGATGGTACCTGGCTACCACTACCTACAGTTCTTACCAGGGACATGATAGAAAGTCCCAGATAGAATGGGAGAAAAATGTAGAACAAAACTTAAATTCCTAAAAAAGGCCAGACCCACTGGACCAGTAGAAACTAGAGGAACCCCTGAGACTATCACCCTAAGATACCCTTTGAACTAGGAATTGAAGCTATTTCTGCAGGTCTTTTAAGCCAAATAATAGATTGGCTTATAAAATAAACAATATCACCCGTGAATAATGTGCTCCCTTAAACAATTAACCATATGAGACCAAACGGACCACAGTTACCCAAAAGCAAAGGTTGGACGGCAAGGAGGGGAAAGGAAGCTAGATCAATGGGAACAGAACAAACAGAACAGAAATAATGAGAATGCTGACACATTGTGAAAACTGTAACCAATGGCACGGAATGATTTGTATAAAAATTGTTAAAGGGGAACCTAATTTGCTGTATAAACTTTCACCAAAAACACATAAAATATTATTTTAAAAAAATTGTCAAGTCCTGTGCCTTCTTCACAATCGTTGGTATACTAAAGCATATTATCACAGCAGTGTGTATTTCAAGTACCTTCTAACCAAGGGGTTCATCTTCTGGCACCATATCAGGCAGTATTCCATTGTGATCCATAGGGTTTTCATTGGCTACTTTTCAGAAGTAGATCATCAGGCCTTTCTTCCTAGTCTGTCTTAGTCTGGAAGCTCCACTGAAACCTGTGGTACTGGGTGACCATGCTGGTATTTGAAACACAAGTGATATAGCTTCCAGCATCATAGCAACATGCAAGCCACCACAGTATGATAAACTGACAGGCAAGTGGTGATAAAGGCTATTATACACATTTTAAAAAGATTCCAAGGTCAAGTAAGGTTTGGAAATGCTGATTTAAATAAAGGAAAACAGGTTTATTTAGTGTAAGGCCTATCAGAGCCTTTACTGTGAAAAAAAAAAAAAAAAAAAAAAGCTTGTGTATCTCTAAAAGAAGGCATAATATGAAATATTTCCTAAACGTATTTGACCACAAAATTATGTAGCATTTGTGTTTGTGTATATGTGTGTGTGTGCGTGTGTGTGTGTGTTTATGGGAAAGAGATATCTCAAGAAACTAGTGTTCCACCCAGCATGCTTTGAAAAATGCTGTTTAAATTAGTAAAACAATCTTCTCCTATGTCACAGACGGATCTTTTCAGATTTATAAGCATCCACAATCTTACAGCTGTTTTATCCCAATTTCATATTTATTTACCCTGATGCAGTGCATTGGGAAAATCTGCAGCCAAAGGCCTCTTTAAAGTGTTAAAAGCAAAGATGTCGCTTTGAGGACCAAGGTGCGCCTGACCCAAGCCATAGTATTTGCAGTTTCCTCATATGCATGGGAAACCTGGACAGTGACTAAGGAAGAGTGAAGAAGAATTGACGCATTTGAATTACGGTATTGGCAAAGAATATGGAGTATACCATGGACGGCCAGAAGAATGAATAAATCTGTCTTGGAAGAAGGACAGCCAGAATGTTCCTTAGAAGCAAGGATGGCGGGACTTCGTCTCACGTACTTTGGACGTGTTGTCAGGAGGGACTAGTCCCCGGAGAAGGACATCATGCTTGGTAAAGTATAGGGTCAGCGAGAAGAGGAAGACCCTCAACAAGATAGATTAGCACAGTGGCTGCAACCACAGACTGAAACATGGCAATGATGGTGAGGATGGCGCAGGATTGGGCAGTGTTTCATTCTTTTGCGCATAGGGTCGCTATGAGTCAGAAGCAGCTCGACGGCACTTAACAACAACAACAACAGTGGCCTAGAGTCTGATCTGGGGCTGGCAAAGGTTGGGATGGAGAAAGTTATAATTTCTCCAAGCTCAGAGAGCTGCAGAGGAAGACATCTCAGTGGGAGGCCAACTTAACAGGGAGGAAACTTGTCTAAGTCCAGCAGCTCAAGAATTATTGAACACAGTGTCCGTGAAGTCTATCTCCCTATTCTATTTTGCTGCTCCAGATTCAAAATCTATCATGCCGTCCTGCTAATGTTTTCGTGTCTGAGCTCGTGGGACCCCCTCTCTAGTCATCCTTACCCCTGCATACCCAAACCCCAAAATGCAAACCTGCTGCCATTGAGTTGATTCTGTCTCACAGTGACCCTATAGAACAGAGTAGAACGCCCTACAGGGTTTCCAAGGCTATAATCTTTACAGAAGCAGACTGCCTCATCTTTCTCCCATGGAGCAGCTGGTGGCTTCAAACCACCGACTTTTCGGTTAGCAGCCAAGTGTTTTAACAACCATAACCCGAGAGGACAGAGTAGAACTGCCCCACAGGGTTTCCTATGGAGCAGTGGCTGGCAGATTTGAACTGCTGACCTTTTGGTTAGCAGCCATATCACTTAACCACTGTGCCACCAGGGCTCCACTCCTGCACGCACTCCTGCATAATTAGCCCATTGACAGTCTCCCCGAATACACAACGCATCATACTCTGCATATTCTGTTTATGTCTCTGTGAGGCTGAAGCCTTGGTTGTTCTGTGATCGATGAACTAGGGATTACACAGGGTCCTGGGATATGGCTAGTATCAAAGGTCTGGAAGGAATTTTAAATTCATCTCCCTGTCCCCATGCTGGACTGAACTCCATCTACATCAGAAGGAAAACTACCTACCCTTTTCTTAAAACATCTTAGCAGAAGAGGTCCCTGGAGGAAGTCTGTCTCTTCTTTAAGTTATCCAGTTTTAGCCTACTCTCTTCCTGCCTAACCCTTCACACCAAGTGTTACTGTTTACCTCTCACTTGCCCTGCCACTATCCTTCCAAGCCCCAGTCTTTTTTGGGACTTACTCCATAAGATTCAATAAAAAGAGCCTCAAAAATTATACCCAAACAAGGAATGCCTCCAGAGAGATCAGAAATTTCATCAGAACCTGATACGTCACTGTTACTTGAATAATGTCACCTTTAGTTTATCCAGAAGATGCTGACACTCAAAGGCTTTTGGGAAGCTCTTCTGTTGGTTCGCTCCAAGGGGATTTTATTCTGAGTCAACACTTTTCATTTGTCTGCATTATTTCTGATGGTCCATTCATGGTTCTACTCTTTCTTTGTTTTTCTTTCAGTCAGGCTGAAATGTGGGGCCATTAGGAACCTCTCCAAGAAAGGGAGTTTTTGTGTTACCCGAGCCAATATATGAAGAGCAGCAAGTAGCCATTCTGTTTGAGATTTACTGGTTTTAAATTTTTGTGTCAAAAATTAATATCTGACCAGTGTGTCTTCATATAAGATGTCTGTATTGTCTGGGCAGTCCAGTAGATGGTGCTGATAAAATTGGGAATTTAATATGGTGTTGCTCAGTGGTTAAACACTCAGCTGCTAACTGAAAGTTTGGCAGTTCAAACTCACCAGCTGCTCCTCGGGAGAAAGATGTGGCAGTCTGCTTCCGTAAAAATTATAGTCTTGGAGACCCTATGAGGCAGGTCTACTCTGTCCTATAGGATCACTATGAGTCGGAATCAACTTGATGGCAACAGGTTTTTTACCTCAAAGCAAGGAGTCCCTGAGTGGCTCAATCAGTTAAGCACTCGACTACTAACCAAAAGATTTGCGATATAAACCCACGAGACATCTTGGAAGAAAGGCCTGACGATCTGCTTCCACAAGGTCAGCCTTGAAAACTCTATGCAGTGCAATTCTACTCTGCACACATGGGGTCGCCATGAGATGGCAATGGGCTTTGGTTTCTTGTTTGTTTTTTCTTTTCTTTTAAACCTCCAAGCATGTTACTAGTGCTGAGAATACCAGTATTTTAGATATTGGGAAAAATGTGGGGAAGAAAACTTTTAAGTACCCCTCCTCTGCACCTCTCAAATCACAGAACTGAGGCAATCACCTGTTCCCACTGGACTGGGTTTTGACGTGCAACAGAGGAAAAAGGAGAAAAAAAGATCACACCAGGACACTTGAATCTGTGTGGCTATGGAGGAGAAGGAGGAAGAGAATTTGAGAACAGAACAGTCATTACAGTTAACTCCTTATACATAGTATCCTTAGCTTGTCCTATTAATACAAATTCTGCTGACTCTGCATATAGATGACTTTTTTTAAATTTTAGTGTTATACTTTAAGTGAAAGTTTACAATTCAAGTTAGTCTCTCATACAAAAATTTATACATACATTGTTATGTGACCCTGATTGCTCTCCCTATACTGTG